>NW_016824105.1:53377-68652 GCF_001698545.2 Rhinopithecus bieti
GCACTATTCACAATAGCAAAGACTTGGAATCAACCCAAATGTCCATCTGTGACAGACTGGATTAAGAAAATGTGGCACATATACACCATGGAATACTATGCAGCCATAAAAAAGGATGAGTTTGTGTCCTTTGTAGGGACATGGATGCAGCTGGAAACCATTATTCTTAGCAAACTATCACAAGAACAGAAAACCAAACACTGCATGTTCTCATTCATAGGTGGGAACTGAACAATGAGATCACTTGGACTCAGGAAGGGGAACATCACACACCGGGGCCTATCATGGGGAGGGTGGAAAGGGGAGGGATTGCACTGAGAGTTATACCTGATGTAAATGACGAGTTGATGGGTGCTGACGAGTTGATCGGTGCAGCACACCAACATGGCACAAGTATAATATGTAACAAACCTGCACGTTATGCACATGTACCCTAGAACTTAAAGTATAGTAATAAAAAATAAAAAATAAAAAAATAAAAAATAAAGAAAATTTAAAGAGAAAATGGACAGTGTGAAGGAAAAAAGTGTATGATTCCCAAATGTGTACACATAGAAACCATATGATAGTTCTTAAATAGTAGAAAGTGCTTTTCTAAAATGTTATTAATGAGACTAATAAAAAATGAAATAATTTTGTTTAAAAAAAAAAAAAAGACCTAATCTGTAGGATTGTTAGTAGAAAGAAGTAAGATGATCTTGGAGGATTTTCTGATACACAGTAAGTGCTGCGGACATGTTAGGTGTTTGCCACAGATACTGAGATGGAATTTGCCTCAGATGCATTCATTTATTGAGGATCAACACCTGTGAAAGGAAGCAGGGAAGAAGTTCAACTGAGATGTTGGCCATGCTGTGTTTTGAAGTAAGCATTACCTTTTTTTCCCTCTCTCTTTTTTTTTTGTTTTTGAGACAGAGTCTCACTCAGTCACCCAGGCTGGAGCGCCGTGGCGCAATCTCGGCTCACTGCAACCTCCACCTCCCGGGTTCAAGCGATTCTCCTGCTTCCGCCTCCTTAGTAGCTGGGATTACAGGCGCCCACCATCATGCCCCGCTAATTTATGTATTTTTAGTAGAGACTGGGTTTCACCATGTTGGCCAGGCTGGTCTCGAACTCCTGACCTCAAGTGATCCACGTTACTCAACCTCCCAAAGTGCTGGGATTAAGGCTTGAGCCACCGCTCCCGACCGTAAATATTTCCTTCAATAGTCACTCTGTGCTGGGTGGAAATGGGCAGCCTCTAGACGCTCTCCTTACCAACCACCACATGCTGCTCAGAGGAGCTTGTGGCCCTGGGTGAGGACGCTCCCTGCAGGTGAAGGCAACCCTGAAGAGTCTGATAGCTACAGGCTGTTGGCAGTGACGCTTCCTGGGCTCTCAGCGGGTCTTCCTTGAAGGAGTAGGCGGCGCCTCTCAGTGTCTACCACAGTGTCTCCCTCACTCCTCTGGTTTGCAGGAGAAAAGTGCACCTGGCTGATGTGCCTTAGCCGTGGTGTGTAGCGGGGAGGGGAGTGGCGGGGGTAGTTTTTCCTCAGGTAGCCTATGTTTAGAAATAATATGCTCACAGAAAGCCCCTATTCTCTTAGTTACAAACTACCATAAACCGGTGGCTTACAAACTACGGAAGCTTATTTCTCACAATTCTGGGAGCTGGAAAGTTTGTGCTCAAGATACTGGCAGATTTGGTGTCAGGTGAGGGCGCCCCCTCCTGGTTCATATATGGTTGGCTTCCTGCTGTGTCCTCACACGGTGGAAGAGGCAAGCAGCTCTCTGGAGTCATAAGGATGCTAATCCCATTTCTGAGGGTGGAGCCTACCAAAGGCCCCGCCTTCTCACAACAGCACTTTGAGGGTTAAAATTTAAACAGTTGACATTTGGAGGGGTACGAACATTCAGAACACAGTACCTATCAATACAAACAGGACATTTCAGAAGCCTGAGGATGCGCCTAATTTCACGTTTTTAGATTCCTGGGCTAGAGTCAAGGTTTTTATCATCACAAATAAGAGAGAGCAGAAGGAAGTAAACGTACAATGGGAACAGGGTGATTTTAAATGCGTTTTGGTCCTCAGACCTTTGTCTGAGGTAGTTTCTGGAGATTCTGCTAACATAGCCTGTCAGCAAACAATAGCATTTGTGCGCAGAGCTCCCAGGACTCCACTTCACAAAATCACTTGAGCTACCACTTCATAATTTGTATAAAGGCATTGTTTCAATAGCCTGCAAGAAATTTTGGAAGACAAATCTAATAATTGATTTACAGGTTATTTTCCAGGGTAACTAAAAATCAAAACTGATTTACTTAAAATGGTCATCCCAGTTTTAATAAATGTTTAATTTCTCAGATGCTATGATCTTTGTCTTCATTCTTTACTCTGAACTCAGCAGGAGCTGGATTAATTCCTGAAGAAAGATAAACAAATATTGTTTGTTACAGGCTTCGTCAAATGTTTTCTCAATCCTTTTGGCCTGGGATAATTGTAAATACACAGCATGTTTAACCAGACCTCTGTGGGGTCTCATGGACAGGGGATGAAAGACCATTAGATTTTAGACAGACTATACAACAACTATCATCCTTCAGGTTGTCCATGGTAGCTTTCTTTCTGTTCTTTTTTTGAGACAGAATCTCACTCTGCTGCCCAGGCTGGAGTGCAGTGCGGTGGTGCAATCTCGGCTCACAGCCACCTCCACCTCCCAGGTTAAAGCGATCCTCCTGCCTCAGCTTCCTGAGTAGCTGGGACTACAGGCATGTACCACCATGCTCAGCTAATTTTTGTATTTTTAGTAAAGATGGGGTTTCACCATGTTGGCCAGGCTGGTCTGGAACTCCTGACCTCAAGTAATTCACCTCCTTAGCCTCCCAAAGTGCTGGGATTACAGGCGTGAGCCACCGTGTCCGGTCCCTTAGTGCATTCTTAAATCATACTCGTCAAGTGGGAAATGTAGCTTTGTGGATACATTCTAGCTACAATCAGAATTAGGTCCTTATCATCTACTCACAGATTGCATCATTTAGCAGTGACGAATACAAGTTTTGGAATAATAGACAGCTGGATTTGAGTCTCACCACTGAAAGAATGTCTGTGGGGCTTTAGACAAATGACCTTGCTTCTTTAGGCCCTAGTTTTCATATCTGAAAAATGAAGATAATAATTGCTGACTGTGGGGCTTCAATGTCTACTGTCATGCTTAGCACACTAAATATTCAACAAATAAGTAGCATCAACATTATCCTCATCATCATGTCTCTTTTCTTTCACCCTAACAATGTTCAAGAGAAGAATCAATTTTTCTCTTAAATGAATTTCATGTTTTGACTCTTGTGGGGTTTAATTCTTTTTCCTTTTAATTTTTCTTTCATGTAAGTCATATCTTTGTCACTTTCAGTGTAATTTGTGGACCCCTGGTTTCCAAAGATAAGGAGTAATGTTGTATGCAGTAGCTCCCAGGGTTGGGGTAGGAGCTTGGTCTGTGCTGGTTTTTAGTGACTTTCAAACAAGAACATCACTGTCAATAATTCATTTAGTAGACTATTGCACCAAATTATATGTCTTGGGGATGACTGGGAATAGCTTTGGTTTCTGCACAATTGAGCAGGTGTTCTTTAAGTCTCCTATGGCCATTAGGTGAAGCCCTCCAAATTATGGAAACTTAGTGTGCCTTGAGAGGTTAACTCCACCTTAGATGGAACCAGAAGGACTTCTCAGTGGGACTCAGGGATCTATACTACAGAAAATTTAAATCTTTCATCCAGTGTTGAAGCAGTTTTTAGCCTAAATTTGGGTTGAAAACAACATCAATTCATATTACTACCTCTCCTAGCATTTTATCTGTATGTTTACAGTTCTTCTCCAACCTCCCTATCTGTGACTACTGTTCTTGCTTCATGCACTTTGGGGTTAAAGCAGGATAGACATATTAATGACAGTGGGGTTAAGACTTGTGGCACATGTGGCTGGAAATGAGTCAAACAAATGTGTCACATCTAGACATTGGCTTCAAGGACGATACTGTGGTCCTAACACTTCAGTCATCACACTTTAGGCTCTCATCCCTGAATGAACTAGCGCCTCTGTATTCACTGTCCCCTCCTCTTTGATTCTCTGTTAATCTTATCCCAGTTTAGAATAGCTTTAAGATGACACATTCTAGAATCAGACTGTCTGGGTTCAAATCCTGGTTCTGTTACTTTCATCTCTAAACTCAGGGCAATTATAATACCTATCTCAGAGGGTTACTATAAAGATCTACTGCAATAATACTTAGGATAATGACTGACATGATAAATATTGGCTGATGATATCTTATTATTAGAATTAGTCACATGCAACACCCTGAGCTCATAATAGGAATCCTAGCCAGGTTCCACTGAGATCTGGTTTCTTTTGGGTCAACAGCTTATGGAACAATCCTCTAGTTGAAGTGAGGAGAGTTTTTACCAAAAGAAAAATGACACAGCTCAAAGTTACCTACATAGCATTTTGAAACATGTACAAATGAAATCTCTGGATAAATACAAGCCTGGTGAAAACCACGTTACCAAACCCTGCGGCTTTGTAACTTGATGCAGAACTCCCATTCCTTCCCTCATCCCCTCTATAAGTAGATCTTAATGCTTGCCTAAGGGATTGAACTCACATTAGAGGGCATAAGAAAAGGCTAGTTAAAAAAAATTAGCAAAATGTAAAAAAGTTTGCTTTTCAGTGACTATATTTGAACCTTGTTTAAGTCATTATTGACTTGCTACACTGGCAAATGAACAAAACAGATGTTCTAGCAGAACATTCTGAGGTGGCTTTCTTTGGCATAAAGATCTCTATAAGTTAAAGAAGCTTTGGTGAGAATAAATATACAAATATAAATTAATTGAAAGAAAAACTACTAACAGTCTGGGTGCAGGGGCTCACACCTGTAATCCCAGTACTTTAGGAGGCAGAGTGGGGTGGATCATTTGAGCTGAGGGGTTTGAGACCAGCATGGGCAACATGGTGAAACCCTGTCTCTACCAAAAATACAACCCTACCCCACCAACAAAATAACAAATTAGCCAGGGATGGTGGTGCGCGTCTGTGGTCCCAGTTACTACGGAGGCTGAGGTGGGAGGATCACTTGAGCCTGTGAGGCGAAGTTTGCAGCGAGCCAAGATTATGCCACTGCACTACAGTCTGGGTGATAGAGTAGGAGTCTGTCACAAAAAAAAAAAAACAAAAAACAAAAAGAAAAAAAGAAAAGAAAAACTACTAACAATAATGATTCATTAACTCGACACTTGACCAGTTAGACAGTTCTTCACACCTCAGTCTATATCAAAGCAAAAAGGTTGTAAGAGGAAATTGAGTCAAAATGGCTACAAAATATGCAGGGGTTGCAATGCTAATCTCTGATGAAACAGACTTTAAACCAACAAAGATCAAAACGGACAAAGAAGGCCATTACATAATGGTAAAAGGATCAATGCAGCAAGAAGAGCTAACTATCCTAAATATATATGCACCCAATACAAGAGCACCCAGTTTCATAAAACAAGTTCTTAGAGACCTACAAAGACACTTAGACTCCCACACAATAATAGTGAGAGACTTTAACACCCCACTGTCAATAGTAGACAGATCAACGAGACAGAAAACTAAAAAGGATATTTAGGACTTGAACTCAACTCTGGACCAAATGGACCTAACAGACATCTATAGAACTCTCCACCCCCAAACAACAGAATATACATTCTTCTCAGCAGCTCATCGCACTTATTCCAAAATTGACCACATAATTAGAAGTAAAACACTCCTCAGCAAATGCAAAAGAATGGAAATCATCACAAACAGTCTCACAGACCATGGTGCAATCAAATTAGAACTCAGGATTAAGAAACTCACTTAAAAACACATAACTACATGGAAAATGAACAACCTGCTCCTGAATGAGCAGGGTTTTCACTACTGGGTAAATAATGAAATGAAGGCGGAAATAAAGATCTTCTTTGAAACCAATGAGAATGAAGACACAATATACCAGAATCTCCGGGACACATTTAAAGCAGTGTTTAGAGGGAAATTTATAGCACTAAATGCCCACAGCAGAAAGCAGGAAAGATCTAAAATTGATACCCTAACACCAAATTAAAAGAACTAGAGAAGCAACAGCAAACAAATTCAAAAACTAGCAGAAGACATGAAATAACTAAGATCAGAGCAGTACTGAAGGAGATAGAGACACAAAAAACCCTTCAAAAAATCAATGAATCCAGGAGCTGGTTTTTTGAAGAAATCAACAAAATAGACAGACCGCTAGCCAGATCATAAAGAAGAAAAGAGAGAAAAATCAAATAGACGCAATGAAAAATGATATAGGGGATATCACCACTGATCCCACAGAAATACAAACTGCCATCAGAGAATACTAGAAACACCTCTATGCAAATAAACTAGAAAATCCAGAAGAAATGAATAAATTCCTGGACACATACACCCTCCCAAGTTTAAGCCAGAAAGAAGTCGAATCCCTGAATAAATCAATAACAAGTTCTGAAATTGAGATAGTAAGTAATAGCCTACCAAACAAAAAAAAGTCTAGGACCAGACGGATTCACAGCCGAATTCTACCAGATGTACAAAGAGAAGGTGGTACCATTCCTTCTGAAACCATCCAAACAATAGAAAAAGAGGGAATCCTCCCTAACTCATTTTATGAGGCCAGCATCATCCTGATACTGAAA
The DNA here is from genome assembly GCF_001698545.2 of Rhinopithecus bieti. Lineage (NCBI taxonomy): Eukaryota > Metazoa > Chordata > Mammalia > Primates > Cercopithecidae > Rhinopithecus > Rhinopithecus bieti. The sequence goes on from NW_016824105.1 coordinate 60,093, forward strand.
CCTGGCAGAGATACAAGAAAAGAAAATTTCAGGCCAATATCCTTGATGAACATCGATGCAAAACTCCTCAATAAAATAAAAGCAATCTAGCAGCACATTAAGAAGCTTATGTGCCACGAACAAGTTTGCTTCATCCCTGGGATGCAAGGCTGGTCCAACTTATGCAAATTAATAAACATAATCCATCACATAAACAGAACCAATCACAAAAACCACATGATTATCTCAATAGATGCAGAAAAGGCCTTTAATAAAATTCAACACCTTTTCATGCTAAAACTCTCAGTAAAGTAGGTATCAATGGAACATACCTCAAAATAGTAACAGCTATTTATGACAAACCCACAGCCAATAACATACTGAATGGGCAAAAGCTGGAAGCATTCCCTTTGAAAACCAGCATAAGACAAGGATATCCTCTCTCACCACTCCTATTCAATGTAGTATTGGAAGTTCTGGCCAGGGCAATCAGTCAAGAGAAAGCAATAAAGGGTATTCAAATAGGAAGAGAGGAAGTCAAATTGTCTCTGTTTGCAGATGACATGATTGTATATTTAGAAAACTTCATCATCTCAGCCCCAAATCTCCTTAAGCTGATAAGCAACTTCAGTAAAGTCTCAGGATACAAAATCAATGTGCAAAAGTCACAAGCATTCCTATATACCAATAATAGACAAACAGACAGCCAAATCATGAGTGAACTCCCATTCACAATTGCTACTAAGAGAATAAAATACCTAGGAATCCAACTTACAAGGGATGTGAAGGACCTCTTCAAGGAGAACTACAAACCAATGCTCAGGGAAATAAGAGGGGACACAAACAAATGGAAAAACATTCCATCCTCGTGGACAGGAGGAATCAATATCGTGAAAATGGTCATACTGCCCAAAGGAATTTATAGATTCAATGCTATCCCCATCAAACTCCCAATAACTTTCTTCACAGAATTGGAAAAAACTACTATAAACTTCATATAGAACCAAAAAAGAGCCTGCATAGCCAAGACAAGTCTGGTCAAGAAGAACAAAGGAGGAGGCGTTATGCTACCTGACTTCAAACTATACTGCAAGGCTACAGTAACCAAAACAGCATGGTACTGGTACCAAAACAGAGATATAGACCAATGGAACAGAACAGAGGCCTTAGAAATACCACCACACATCTACAACCATCTGATCTTTGACAAACCTGACAAAAACAAGCAATGGGGAAAAGATTCCCTATTTAATAAATGGTGTTGGGAAAACTGGCTAGTCATATGCAGAAAACTGAAACTGGACCCCTTCCTTACACCTTACACAAAAATCAACTCAAGATGGATCAAAAATTTAAATGTAAGACCTAGGACCATAAAAATCCTAGAAGAAAACCTAGGCAATACCATTCAGGACATAGGCATGAGCAAAGACTTCATGTCTAAAACACCAAAAGCAATGGCAACAGTAGCCAAAATTGACAAATGGGATCTAATTAAACTAAAGAGCTTCTGTACAGCAAAAGAAATCATCATCAGAGTGAACAGGCAACCTACAGAATGGGAGAAAAATTTTGCAATCTATCCATCTAACAAAGGGCTAATATCCAGAATCTACAAAGAACTTAAACAAATTTACAAGAAAAAAAAACACACACACATCAAAAAATGGGCAAAAGATATGAACAGACACTTCCCAAAAGAAGACATTTATGCAGCCAACAGACATAAGAAAAAATGCTCACCATCACTGGCCATTAGAAAAATGCAAATCAAAACCACAATGAGATACCACCTCACTCCAGTTAGAATGGCAATCATCAAAAAACCAAGAAACGACAAATGCTGGAGAGGTTGTGGAAAAATAGGAATGCTTTTACACTGCAGGGTGGGGTGTAAGTTAGTTCAACCACTGTGGGAGACAGTGTGATGATTCCTCAAGGATCTAGAACTAGAAATACCATTTGACCCATTAATCCCATTGCTGGGCACATACCCAAAGGATTATAAATCATTCTACGATAAAGACACATGCACACGTATGTTTATTGTGGCACTATTCACAATAGGAAAGACTTGGAACCAACTCAAATGTCCACAATGATAGACTGGATAAAGAAAATGTGGCACATATACACCATGGAATACTATGCAGTCTTAAAAAAGGATGAGTCCATGTCCTTTGCAGGGACATGGATGAAGTTGCAAACCATCATTCTCGGCAAATTATCACAAGATCAGAAAACCAAACACTGTATGTTCTCACTCACAAGTGGGAGTTGAACAATGAGAACACGTGGACACAGGGAGGGGAACATCACACATCGGGGACTGTCAGGGGGTGGAGGGGCTATGGGAGGGATAACATTAGGAGAAATACCTAATGTAGATGATGGGTTCGTGGGTGCAGCAAACCACCATGGCACATGTATACCCAAACAAAACTGCACATTTTGCACATGTAACCCAGAACTTAAAGTATAATAAAAAATATATATATGAGATATACATTTTGCCACAAGTGCCAAGCTATTTAGGAGTAAATGAATTGTGATATGAATTAAGTACAATACATGACATTTGATGATTTTTAAAGATTACTGTCTGTTGCAATTTTTAGGCATTCCATTTTAACCTAGGTTATTACTGTCTTTTTTACCTGTCATGGCAGTACTTGAAGCCTCATCATTGTTTCTATTATTAATCAGATTCCCTAAATTTTCCTTTTTCAAATTTATAATAATTCATATGTGCCCCATCCCTTAATTTAAATGTTCTTTCTTTTTGTTTTTTTTGTTTGTTTGTTTGTTTTGAGATAGAGTCTCACTCTGTTGCCCATGCTGGAGTTCAGTGGCACCATCTCGGCTCACTGCAACCTCTGCCTCCTGGGTTCAAGTAATTCTCCTGCCTCAGCCTCCAGAGTAGCTGGGATTACAGGTGCCCACGACCTTGCCCAGCTAATTTTTGTATTTTTAATAGAGACAGGGTTTCACCATGTTGGCCAGGCTGGTCTCGAACTCCTGACCTCAGGTGGTTCTTCCACCTCCACCTCCCAAAGTGCTGGGATTACAGACGTGAGCCTCCACACCCAGCCATTTGAAATGTTCTTAATCAATCTCTTAGATGTTTCTGCAAGGAAACATGTGAAAATGTAAGATAAAATATAATCTTCTTACAGTATGAAGGCAAGATGACTGACCATTGATGTTGAAGGCATGCATCATTCAGACATCACCATGCGGTATACAGTACACATTTGCATTAAGTCAACAAATCCTTTGGAAGTGTGATGCATGTCTTCTGGACAAAAGAAAGAGGATTCCATTTCAATGAGACCTAAAAATATTATGGAATAATAGTTAAATATATGGACTTTATAATGATAACTGGCTTTCCCAATAAAATATGATGAATCTACAATGATTTCACACCCTGGTATTTTAATAATGGCATTTGAGAGAAAGGTTTCTATATGTTACTGTTTGTCAATAAACAAATGATCTTGAAATGCACTATTCTATGAGTTACAGGAACAAAACCTAAAGCATCTTGGTGGAATAAACTTCAATGATAAAATATGAAAACTCTGTAAACATAAACACATTGCTTGAAGGCAGGAATATTTTCTCCCTCATTCATTTTCACTTTTCCAGATAACAATTCAGCTCTGATTTTGTATCATACCATATATTTCATTCCAGCTAACAATTAACTTATTTCTGGGTAACAAATAACTTATTTCTGTGAAATGACAGCATGGAGCTGCAAACAATACCTCAGGAAGACATGGTAATGATTTCTCTCTGGTGTTTGTCTAAAGAAAAAAGAATGTGGCAAGGAGGAAGTAAATCTGATGAGCATTAAATGGCAGTGTTGCTTTTTGAAAGAAATCACATGAATAATGGATCAAATGCATCCGCGAATACATTTAGCTGTGCGCTGTGCGCTGTGCAGGTGAGTGAGTGTATCACCGGAGCTCACAGCCACCAGCATCCGATCACTAGCCTTTCCAGTAGCTATTTTAAAACAGGTGTGGCATTTTTTTTTCTACCACAGAAACTAAGAAATATTTAAAAGGTTTTGTTGCCTGAATTTACTGAGGCTCTATTCAAGGACAGGGGTGGGGAATATTCTTCAGTAAAGGCATAGCCACACAGAAGGCATTTTGCATTCTTAAACACTATTTGCTGTATGATGGATTGAATTGTGCTGTGGAATAACTTCCTCTGTGCTCTGCAGTTCTCTAGTGTCCCCTTTCAATAACTTGTTTCTAGCCTCTCTAGAGGTTCATTTGTTCAAGAAAGGACAATAACAGTAAGGACTGAAAAGTACACTCCAGAGGCAACCATGCCATTGCTATAACATCTGGGATACTGTTTTTTCACTCTAAGCATGTGCCCCTAAATACCATAGCTATCTGTTATGGGCTAAAGTGTGTACCCCAAAAAGATATGCTGAAGTCCCTAACCCCAGGTACCTATGAATGTGACCAGCTTTGGAAGTACACTTTGCAAATGTGCTCAAGTTAAGATAAGGTCATTAGGGTGGGACCTAATTCAGTATGCCTAATGTCCTCATAAGAAGAGGAGAAAAGGCCCAGGCGTGGTGCCTCATGCCTGTAATCCCAGCACTTTGGGAAGCTGAGGTGGGTAGATCACCTGAGGTCGTGAGTTTGGGACTAGCCTGGCTAACATGGTGAAACCCCATCTCTACTAAATATACAAAAATTAGCCGGGCATGGTGGTGGGCACTTGTAATCCCAGCTACTTGGGAGGCTGAGGCAGGAGAATCAGTTGAACTCAGAAGGCAGAAGTTGCAGTAAGCCGCCATTGCACTCCAGCCTGGGCGACAAGAGTGAAACTCAGTCTCAAAAATAAATAAATAAACAAACAAACGTACAAACAAACAAATACATAAAAAATAAGAGGAAGAAAGAGGCAGACACGGTCACTCAAGGAGAATACCACATGACAATAGAGGCAGAGATTGGCATGATGCTCTCTTAGCCAGAAATACCAAGGATTTCCAGCAGTACCAGAAGCTAAGAGAAAGGCTTGGAACAAGTTCTCCCCTAGAGCCTTCAGAGAAAGAATGGCTCTGCTAATATCTTGATTTCAGACATCTGGCCTCCAGAACTGGGAAAGAATACATTACTGCTGTTTAAAGCCACCTAATTTGTATAATAGTATTTTATTACAGCATCTCTAGGAAACTAATATACTATCTAAATTTAAATCTCTAGAGTGAAGGGTAAGAAGCTAGTGAGCATATAGAGACAAACTAGTAATGCACGATGTGGGTATTTGACCAATGGTGTCGAATGTCTCCACACATTGGTTAATGAAAGGGTATATTGCAATCATCGCTAAATATGTGGGAGGTACAGATTGACAAGGTTTGTCTCAGTTCGTCCAGGGAGTGCTGGTTTCCACTTACTTTCTGGGCATAATAACTACTAGGACCCTTTCACTTTCACAGTATCCCAGTATGGATAATAAGTTATGACCATTCTCCCTCTATGTGCACTATTAAGCATTTAGCGAAAGAATACAGTTTCATCACTAATCTTCTGTATTTTCCATTAAAAAGTTTCTAGTGTCACAGGCAAAATCCCTCTAACACTGTAGTGAATTGAAGATTTAAGATTCCCAGAGCCTGGGTCACTTTCAGGCTTAATTCATTCTGAGACCCACAAAATCACACCTCTAGTACTTGGGTCCTCAGGAAATAATGTTTTGCTTTGTTTAAACAAGTTGGAATAAACACAACTAGTCATACCTGGGGTGGGGGAGAATGGGAGCAATAACAACAAAATTCAAGTGCAACACAAGTACTCTGAACTACACAATGACTTTCAGTTACTGCCCAGTGATCGAGATTAGCAATGTGGATCCTGAAAAAGAGTCGGAGACATGGCCCTTGTTTCTTGCTTTGTCATAAATTCTTCCCGACCTTGAATAAATGTCTCTTTTCCCTTGGTTTTCCCACTTGAGAAGTGAAGGTTTTAATAATTGGCTTTTTATTTTCTTGCTATATGTTGCTTAATTAGAGAATGCTGGTGAAATGCCTTCAACAATTTGAGAAAAATAATATGTATGTCCCATGCCTTGATGACAGACCTATACAGAATTTACTCATCAGAGTTAGAAGGACAGATCAGTTCTCATTTCTTGTCAGTGGCATGCTTGCTGTAATACCATGGCGTAGTCCTGGTGAAGTGTGTATGAAAAATGACTTTACGCAGTGTCTACCAATCTTTGTTCACTCTTTGTTTTCCTCTCCTATATGTTATGTTACATTTAAAATAAAACGATTGACATTGTTTTCTCCTGGTGACTGCTTTTAGCCTCAACTCTGGCTTCTGAAGCTAAAATGAGGCCCCTGTTTCTTTCTACACTTATGACTGTCAATCTAACACATTAGGAAGGCAGTAGGGGATGTTGCTGACAGCAAAAAGTTGACTTGGAAGTTGGTATTGGGACAGCAGGATGTTTCCCAGGTATTTTCCAATTCCTAAACTGCAGAACCAAAGGCTACAAGGCAGAGCAGAAATGTTTGGCTAAGAAGCTGGGAAACAACTGAGTTTCTAACAGTCTCAAAAAGGTGATGGTACCGACTTGGAACCAAAGCCTGTCAGGGAAGGAGGGCCACCCTTCCAGTTAGAACTCCTGAATATCCGTACTCTGGGATTAAGTTTTACAAAGAAATTAACCTGTATATACAAAAGATTAAAACCTATCTTTAATCTAGCTGTAGCCCAATCTGGATTAAGGTGGCATGCCCCTATTCTGAATGTCCGCAAGAAAACAAAATTAAATTCTATCTGGAAAACCATAACATTGGATATAGCCTTCAGTTATCTCCACATCTTTTTATACATAATTATTGGCCTACCATGAAGACTAGAAAACAGAAACAAATGACTGAAAACCAAGGAGAAAAAAAGAAAATAAAAATAGAACCACAGACAACTCAGAGAGTGTTAATAGAAATGGACTTTAATGTAACTATGACCAATAAGTTAAAGAAAAGAGATGATTAGATGGAGCACTTTACCAGAGAATTGAAACCTACAAAAACATTAAACAGAAAATGTATCAACAGACCAGTGGCTCACACCTGTAATCCCAGCACTTTGGGAGGCGAGACAGGTGGATCACTTGAGGTCAGGAGTTTGAGGCCAGCCTGGCCAAAATGATGCAACGCTGTCTCTACTAAAAATACAAAAAATTAGCTGTGTGTGGTGGTGCATGCCTGTAATCCCAGCTACTCAGGAGGCTGAGGCAGGAGAATCGCTTGAACCCAGGACATGGAAGTTGCAGTGAGCCAAGATTGCACCATTGCACTCCAGCAATTCAATTTTTGAGGTTCCATCTCAAAAAAAAGAAAAAAGAAAAAAGAAAATGTAGCAATAGCAACAAAAAAAAACCTTGAAATTAAGTACACAATAAATTGTTTTACTGAAGATTAGATACACAGAAGAGAAGATTAGTGAAACAGAAAACAACTCAGTAGAACATATTAAGACCCAACAAAGAGAAACATAAAAGCAAAAAATATATAAGGAAATGCAAGAAACATATGTGGCACAAATAAAGATATAAGTAATTGATTCCAGAGCAAAAATAGACAAACTATAGTCTATAAATTGGCTGCCTATTTTTGTAAATACAATTTATTGAAAAATGGCCATTTCTACTCATTTACATATTATTTAGGAAGTTTTCTGGGTTACAATAGTGGAGTTGGCTAGTGGTACTAGCAACTGAATGAACTGCAAGTGTAAAATGTTAATTATCTTCCTTTTTAAGAAAAAGTGTGTCAAATCCTCCCTTGAAGACATAACTGACCTCCTCCAGTCAATATAGTTTTTGAATATCCATACTTTCCCGTAATTTTTTTTATTTATTACCATAGAAGAAGTAGAAAACAAAGAACAAGATGGTAGGCTTAAATTAAAAAAAATTAGTAATCCAATGGAATGTAATACTCAGATTGAGTAAGAGTTAAACATGCTAAGTATGTAGTGTTTACAAGAGACATACCTAAATATAACGGCACAGAAAGATTAAAAAGTCAGAGAATAAAAGAGATATATACCATACAAACCTAAGTAAAACACATATGCACATACACATGCACACGTACATACATATGCCAAAATGAATGCTGCACTGTTACTATCAATCAAAGCAGAATTTAAGGCAAGAAATATAATGAGTGACAAGAAGCGATGTTTCATTATAATAAAATCGTCAATCCACCAGGAAGATGTATTAACTCTAAATTGACTGCAAATAATAATATGGACTCAAAATACATAAAACAAATATGGATGGAACTAGTAAGAAAAAAATATTTAAATTTCACAATTATTTTAAGTCACTTATATGCATTTTTCTCAGTAACTGATGGAACAGACAAAATGACTAAATATTATACATATTTGAAAGATACTCCTCCAGAAGAGCAACTCCAAGACACATAATTGCCAGATTCACCAAAGTTGAAATGAAGGAAAAAATCTTAAGGGCAGCCAGAGAGAAAGGTCGGGTAACCCACAAAGGGAAGCCCATCAGACTA
>NW_016824105.1:71937-100921 GCF_001698545.2 Rhinopithecus bieti
AAAATACAATTAAGAAACTTGACCTAATCAGCATATATAAATAAGGCATACAAGTTCAAGAAACGCTTCCTTTAAAATTGCTTATAGAACATTTACTAAAGTTGGCTTTTCATGCAGTCAGTTTCAACATATTCTAACTAGAATTATTCAGCATAGTTCTCTAACAACATGGAATTAAGCAAAACAGATGCACAGAAAAAAAAAGGAGGGATTCCTAAGTGCTTAAGACTACGTTTGTCGAGGGTCTCCAGGGCAATTTCCAGGTTCAGTGATCTGCTATGAGGACTCACAGGACTCATCATATTGTCATACTCATGGCTATGATTTGTTACAAATGAAAGGCAAAATCAGCAAAGGGAAAAACTGATGGGGTAAAGTCTAGGGGAAAATACAGTGGCAAATTTCCAGAATCTTCTCCCAAAGAGGGTCACACATTGTATTAGGGTTCTCCAGAGAAACAGAACTAATAGAATACATATAGACATATATAAGAAGAAACTTATCAGAATTGGCTCACATGATTATGGCCTAGAAGGGTCACATTATGCCATCTGCAAGGTAGAGGACAAGGAATGCAGATGGTGTAGTCCAGTATCAGTCCAAAGGCCTACAAATCAGGGGAGCCACTGGTGGTGTAACTCCCACTCCAAGGCTGAAGACTTGAGAACTGGGGAGCAGGAAGACACTGGAGTAAACCCAGGAGTCCAAAGGCTCAATAACCAGGAGCTCTGATGTCCAAGCACAGGAGAAGCTGGATGCCCCCACCAAAGAAAAGAGAGAATTCACTCTTCCTCCACCTTTTTATTCCATTCTAGCCCTCTACAGCTTGGATGATGCCTGCCTATATTGGTGAGATGGGATCTTCTTTACTTAGTCTACTGAATCAAATGCTAACCTCTTCTGGAAACTCTCACAAACACACCCAGAAATAGTATTTTACCAGCGATCTGAACACTACTTAGCCCAGTCAAGTTGACACATAAAATTACCCATCACACACAGAATGCACTTATTTCTTCCAACAAGTTGTGACAACACATGTGAAATGTTGCCAACCAGGAAAACTCATTAAAGACTCAGTGCCCAGGGTTTATATTGGAGGTTGCTCATACAGGCAGGCTCTGCCTGTCATGTGCCAAAATTTCAGACTCCTAGAAGGAAAGCAAGTATTCAGCATACATCATATTCTTTGTACAGTTTACGCATAGTGAGCCACTCTTATCAGTTGTGGAAATGGGGGGATCCTTCCCCAAATCCAAGTTCTAGTAAATCTTCCAAGGTCAATCTTATGTTTAGGACTTTCAAAAGATAGCATACAAGCTTGCTATGTTAACTCTTTTCTGCACACCCTAGGTCAAAGAAAAAATTACAATGAGAATTAGAAAATATGTTTAATTAAATGATAATGAAAATATGATATATCAACATCTGTGATGCCACAACAGTCATGCTTAGAAATATCTATCTCTAAATGCATATGTTAGAAAAAAAAGACTAAGAATCAAATCTTGAAGCACTCATATAAATAGATCAGAAGAGTCATAGCAAACTCAATCCAAAATAATAAAAGCAGAAACCATGCAATAGAGAAAACCTAACTAAGCCAAAATTGCTTCTTTGAAAAGTTTAATGATAATGAAAACTCCTGGGAAGATTGATCAAGAAAAAAAAAGAAAATGATATAAATTACAAATATCAAGAATAAAAAAGAGTCATTATAGATATTTTATATATTACAAGAATAAAATGTACATTATTTCTGACTTTATGCTAGTCAATTTAAATATGTAAGTGAAATGAAAATTTCCTTGAAGAAAATACAGCTTATTAACAATGACAAAATGTATAAAATCTTAATAATAGACCTTAATCAAAAGAAATACGTAATTAAAACCATTCAACAAAGTTCTCAGGTGGCTTTAGCAATGAATTCTATAAATTTTCAGTAAGAAATAATATCAAATATATATAACTTTTCTAGAGAATAGTAGAAGAAATATTTCTAACTCTATTTTGAGTGCAGCATAACTTGATACTTAGATACTAAACTTTCAGAGTCATTACAAGAAAGGAAAATTACAAATGCAAAAATCCTAAACAAAATATTAGCAAATCAAATTCAGGAATATATAAAAAGGGTAATATATCATCAAAAAGTTGGGTTTATTCCCAGATACAAGTTTGGCATAACATTCAAAACTCAGTTGACATAATTTAGCACAGTTATGAAATAAAAGAGGGAACCATATCATCAGCTCATTACATGTGAAAAAGTATTTGGTAAAATTTAAACACATTTTCTTTATGCACTATTACATAATCAGTGCAATCATAGCTTGGAAGATATTAAGACTGGCTAAAGAGAGTGGCACTGTTGTAGAGAGGGGATGATGTAAGATATACTCTGTCTTGAAATTATCCACAGCAAATATTAATAGCTTTAGTGACATGTCTATCCTATGTCACTGGAACAATTAATTAATCAGGTGGTGTGGTGCTTCACTCTTCTCGGCCTCTCATCAGACAAGAAGCCTGATGTTTGCCTCCTTAGCAGTGCTCTTTGTGAGGCTTCTGGGTTTTTTTGTTTGTTTGTTTGTTTCCCAGAAAACTACAAATTTCCCTGCATGTGTGCTACTTACTACAGGCATGAAGCAACAGGTTCTCTATCCCACTGGTGCATGTTAGTTTACCTAACTGAATAGACAAATCTCTAGAAGCAGAAAATGGATCGTGAGAGAATGAGCCACAGGACAGGTATACATTTGCTGTGAACTGAATGTTCATATCTTTCCAAAATGTATATATTTAAGCCTTAATCCCAGATATGATGGCATTGGGAACCCGAGGGAGGTGGAGAGAGGGGCAGCCATCATGAATGGATTCATGTCCTTATAAGATGGGAGATGGGGGAGATCATCTCTCTGCCTCATGAGGACTCAGTAAGAAGATGGCCATCTGCAAACCAGGAAATGAGCCCCCATCAGAACCAGACCACACTGGTACTCTGATCCCAGACTACTTAGCTTCTGAAACTGTGAGAAATAAATTTCTGTGGCTTAAACCACCCAGTCGGCTGGGCATGGTGGTTCATGCTTGTAATCCTAACACTTTGGGAAGCTGAGGTGGGGGGATCACTTGAGGTCAGGAGTTCAAAACCAGCCTGGCCAACATGGTGAAAACCCATCTCTACTAAAAATACAAAAGATTAGCTGGGCGTGATGGCGGGTGCCTGTAAGCCCAGCTACTTGGGAGACTGAGGCAGGAGAATCCAGGAAGCAGAGGTTGCAGTGAGCTGAGATCACGCCACTGCACTCCAGCCTGGGTGACAAGAGCGAGCCAGTCTCAAAAAATAAAATAAAATAAGGCCAGGTGCAGTGGCTCATGCCTGTAATTCCAGCACTTTGGGTGGCTGAGGTGGGAGGATCACCTGAGGTCAGGCATTCGAGACCAGCCTGGCTAACATGGTGAAACCCCATCTCTACTAAAAATAGAAAAAATTAGCCAGGCTTAGTGGTGGGTGCCTGTAATCCCAGTTAGTCAGGAGGCTGATGCAGAATTGCTTGAACTCGGGAGGCAGAGGTTGCAGTGAGCTGAGATTGCACCACTGCACTCCAGCTTGGGGAAAAAGAGCAAAACTCCATCTCAAAATAAATAAATAAATAAATACACACACACATACATACATACATACATACATACATACATACATACGTACATAAAATTAAACAAACCACTGAGTCTATGGTTTCTGTTATAGCAGCCTGAACGAATTAAGACAACATTGAAGCAGAGCAAGAAGAGGTTCAGGAAGATTCAGAGTCCAGAGACCGGGCCTTTGTTTGGAGATGTCAAACTCGTCACGGTCACCAGTTGGGGTTCATGGGCAGAAGCTGAGGAAACTTATTTTGCTAGAGAGGGAAGAGCAATGCACAAATAGTGAAAGCGAATCTGAAAAGAGAAACAAAGCTCACTTGGAAGAGAGAGACCTTGGAGAACATATTCACCTACCATGGGAAAATCAAAGACCTTAGGGTTGAGCTGGCCTGATGAACGTCACAGTTGCAAAAGGAAAATAAAACTCCAGTGCTTTGATGTCTGGTAGCATGCTCTCCCCACATTAAAACAAAATTATTACGGCTTCCTATATTCATGTTTTTCACACTAATTTGACAACTGTTCATCCAGCCTGCAGATACAGATAAGAACATAATTTCTAACTTAAAAAGAAAATGAAGAACTCAAAATGGTGTTTATATGCTTTTGGTTACTTTGTTAAGAAATGAAAAAAAAAAATAGTTTGGGGAGACAGATACAAGAAATGGTAAACGAGTAGACATTTTGCAACATGTCTTTATCTTCCCTCTTTGACATCTTGCTCCTTGAGGAAAACATTTTGGCTGATTTACTTTTATTTCTATTTTGTCGTATTGCAGTGTTGGATGCATATAGTAGTTCTGTAATACACCTTATTAAATGAATAAAAGAAAAATATTTGCTTTAGAAGCCCCTAAAACTATTTGTATTAGTCAAGGCTTTCCAGAAAAACAAAACCAACAGGATGTGTGTGTGTGTGTGTGTGTGTGTGTGTGTGTGTGTGTGTGTGTACAGATATATATAGAGAGAGAGAGAGAAAGAGAGAGAGAGAGATTTATTTTAAGGAATTGGCTTATGTGATTATGGAGGCTTAGTAAATCCAACATTTGCAGCATAGCCTAGCAAGCTGGAGACCAAGGGAAAAGTTGCAGTTCAAGCCCACAGGCAGTTTGCTGGCTGAGTTCATTTTTGCTTGGGAGAGGTCAGTCTTTGTTCTAGTCAGGCCTTCACTGATTGGATGAATTCTCCACACATTATGGAGGGTAATCTGCTTTCCTCAAAATCCAACACTTTAAATGCTAATCTCATTCAAAAACACCTTCACAGAAATATTTAGTATAAGATTTGACCACAAATCTGGGCACTGCGGCCTAGCTAAATTGGCACATAAAATTAACCATTACACCTCTGTTATCACCACTTTCAGAATTCTCTGTTTCTGTTTTCACCCAATAATAGAAGAGAGAAAAATCCAGGCCAAGAAATACTTTTGACATAAATTTGACATATCCTCTCCTCTTCTTCTTTCCATAGATACTGTTAACAGTCACCAAATGCCATGTGCCCCTATGTCGTAAATGGGGAAGGAAGTCCTGTTGGAATCTTTACAGATCACTCCAACATAGTCACAGAAATCATACTGGGAGATACATATGATATTTAAAAATATCATGTGTTTATTACACTCACGGGACCCAGAGACAGGAGGCACGGCAAGGCTTGCCACACAGGGAGCCAGCTATATGGGAGGAACTCCTGGTGAGCGAGCTCAACCAAGCAGGTGCAGAGGGGAAAGAGAGAGAGAGATCTGAGGACCAGTGGGCAAGTGCCTTTGAGAGGTGACAACGTGCTAGCAGCCCTCGCTCGCTTTTGGTGCCTCCTCAGCCTCGGCGTCCACTCTGGCCGTGCTTGAGGAGCCCTTCAGCCCACCGCTGCACTGTGAGAGCCCCTCTCTGGGCTGGCCGAGGCTGGAGCAGGCTCCCTCTGCTTATGGGGAAGTGTGGAGGAAGAGGTGCGGGTGGGAACCGGGGCTGTGCTCTGGGCTCACAGGCCAGCTAGAGTTCTGGGTGGGCGTGGGCTCAGTGGGCCCCTGCACTCAAAGCCACCGGCTGGAGCTGCCCGCCGGGGCAGTGAGGGGCTTAGAACCTGGGCCAGCAGCTGCGGAGGGTGTGCAGTGTTCCCCAGCACTGCCGGCGCCTGCGCACGCAGCACGCGGATTCTTGCTGGGCCTCAGCCACCTCCCTGCCTGGCAGGGCTGGGGACCTGCAGCCCGCCAAGCCCGAGCCCTCCACCCCCCACCACTGGTGGACTCCCACTCCGCCGGAGCCACCCCCTGCTCGCAGCACCTGGTCCTGGTCCCATCAACTGCCCAAGGGTTGAGGAGTGCTGGCACCCAGCCAGGACTGGCGGGCAGCTCTGCCCGCAGCCCAGCATGGGATCCACTAGGGGAAGACAGCTGGGCTCCTGAGTTGGATGGGGACTTGTAGAACTTTTATGTCTAGCTAAAGGATTGTATATGTACCAATCAGCACTCTGTCTCTAGCTCCGGGTTCGTGGATGCACCAATCAGCACTCTGTATCTAGCTAATCTGGTGGGGACATGGAGAACTTTTGTGTCTAACTAAACGATTGTAAAGGCACCAATCAGCACTCTGTGTCTAATCTAGTGGGGATTTGGAGAACTTTTTTTGTCTAGCTAAAGGATTGTAAATGCACCAATCAGCACTCTGTCTAGCTCAGGGATTGTAAACGCACCAATCAGTACTCTGTAAAATGGACCAATCAGCTGTCTGTAAAATGGACCAATCAGCAGGATGTGGGTGGGGTCAGATAAGGGAATAAAAGCAGGCTGCCCTAGCCAACAGGGGCAACACACTTAGGTCCCTATCTGTGCTGTGGAAGCTTTGTTCTGTCGCTCTTCGCAATAAATCTTGGGTCCCTGCCGCCTTTATAAGCTGCAATACTCACCACGAAAGTCTGCAGCTTCACTCCTGAGGCCAATGAGACCACTAACCCAACAGGAGGGATGAACAACTCTGGATGGGAGGAAAGAACAACTCCAGATTCGGCACCTTTATGAGCTGTAACACTCACCCTGAAGGTCTGCAGCTTCACTCCTGAAGCCAGCAAGACCACAAACCCACCGGAAGGAAGAAACTCTGAACATGTCTGAACATCAGAAAGAACAAACTCTGGACATACCATCTTTAAGAACTGTAACATTCACCACAAGGGTCCACGGCTTCATTCTTGAAGTCAGCGAGACCAAGAACTCACCAATTCTGGACATAACTTTACTGGAGATCATGGTGGAGGACCCAAGCAGAAGGTCTGAGGGGATTTCACTAGTGTGGTTTAATGTCATTAGGTCACAGTCAGGGAGGGCAAGAACGCGTCAGCCTTACAACACTGTGTCAGGGACCAGCCTTATCACACTGCTGCACCTGGTCACCTGGTTGGCGTGCTCACTGACTATTGATGGGGAATGTTGGGGAATTGGGAAAATATGGAGTTTTAGTAATTTACAGTACAGCTCCTCTTCTAGATTTCTGAGCCTCTTTATAGTTGGTTGGGCCTAATGATTGGGTTATGACCAGTGGAAAATGAACAAAGTGATGGCAGTCCTCTAAAATATCTTCTAGTTCCTCCACTCCAGGTGATCATGTCCTGGTGGCCTTGGAGATCATGTGGCCTGGGTAGCATAGCCTCATGATGAAGTGGGATGTGAAGCCTGTATTAGGTTTTGACTGACTGAGAAAAAAAAATTCCTTATTGTGTTAGGGCTTTGTAATTTCAGTTTGCCTGTTACATCAGCTAGTTTTAATGACTTATACTTGCCTTTCCCCTCTAATACTACAATGCTCTCTTAAAACTCTTTTGTGTTGAGTGACTTGAAAATTATATTCAGTAAGTGACTTGTCCAAACCACATTTTCTTGGGATTTTCTTATAGAAGGGCACCAGAACCAGTGCTGTGTATTAAGAGACTGTGTACTCATTCCTAACAGTTTTACCTGATGGAATTGAAAATTTCTCTTCCTTACCTGTATATATGCTGCAATCTAATTCCTAGGCTTTTATTGCTACTCTAGTGGATGATGACACTCACTTATTGATTACTGTTGTGAAGTGGCATAGAAATTTTTGTTTATGTTCAATGTTTTGGATATTTACAACAGATACCAAGTGAACTCCTACCATATATGTGAGGAGCTGACTGGGCAGTGATGGAGAGTTAAAGCAAATCCAAGGCTGCCTTCTTGCTCTCAAGAAATCTACCAGTTTGCCAGACCAATGGGACATGCCATTTTAAAGGAGTTGATCTGCAACAATTGTTCATTTTTTACAAGAAGGCGCACATTTTGCAAGTATCAAACTGCCTTTGCTGTGTGTTATTCCATCTTAAAGTGTTTAACATTCTAGTTTACCATCCAGTTAACTGTTGTAGGTTCTCAGCATTGTTTCAGAGGTAATAAAATATTAATATAAGGTATACTGTGGTGAGTTAAGGATGCATGCATTTATCTCTAGGGTACCAAAACCAGGAAAATACAAGAATGTATAGCAAAAGGATAAAAAAAAAATAAAATGGAATAGGAATGATAAAGAATACCAAAAGAAGATAGGAAGAGAGGAGCAAAGGAACATAAAACAGGGACAACAAGTAGAAAATAAACTAATGTCATTGCTCTAAATCCAAATATATCAGCAATTAAATTACATGTAAATACATTAATAACCCAAGGATGGGGCAATTCCAGTGGTTGGGGGGGCAATCAGAAGTTTCAGAAAAGCAGCTCTTTGCAACAAGTTAAGAATGTATTAGCCCAGATCTACCAGTTTATGCCGGGTGAATATCAGGCCTGCTTGAATACCATGCAGATAAGAAAATAAAGGTCATTGCTGTTACCTTTCGAGTTCCCTATCTTTCTCAAATCTTATCCCTTCTTTCCTCCCTAATTAGTAATGACTAATCTGAATTTTATGTTTACCATTTCCTTGCTTTATTTTATAGACTAATCAAATATGTCTATGCTTAGTTTCATTGTTCCTGCTTTCAAACTTCACATAAATTGAATCATACTATATGTGTATCATCTTCAACTTTGCTTCTTTATTCAATATTATGTCACTAACATTTATCTATGTTTTTACAGGTATTTGAAATGCATTCATTTCCCCAATATAAAGTAATCCATCATATGAGTATTTCATATTTTTCCATTCTACTGTGGATAGATATTGGTATGTGTCTAAGTGTATCTCTAGGGTATACATTCAGGACTGAAATGGTTGAGTTGCATTCAGTGCACAAAAATCAACTTTATCTGATAAATTGTTTTCTGAAGCAATTACACAGTACCAGTTTTTATGTGTACTATTGCTCCATAACCTTGACAACATCTAATTTTTGCACATAAAGTAGGAAGAAAATGGGATGTAGTTAATTTCCATGCAGTTCTTTGCTTACTAATGAGATTGAACATCTTTTCTCATGTTTATTTCTATACTATAGAGGCTTCTTCAATGCAGTGCTTCTATAAGACTTTTGCCAATATTTTCCTTTGACTTTTAATTAATTTTAAGAGTTCTTAGAGTTATTTTAAATACTTCATTTTAAAATGTGATATAAATTCTACCCTTTTAATTAAATTGTATTTTGAACAGTCTTTGCTTATGAGTTGAGTAGATTTTTTAAAGAATTTTTTGCATCCAGTAAACTTGTTAAGTAAATTAATTAATATTAATATTTTATGTGTACAGTTTTATTTATCACTTTGTTGATAACATTGCTTTTGCCATTGATCCTTGCAACTTTCACGTTATTATTCACATTTTCATTGTGCTTACTAGCCTCAGCCATACATAATAGTAATGAGAGACAACACCACTTGTCTTGCTCCTAATCTTAAAGGGAAGGCTTCCACATTTTCAATATCATTTTGCTTTAGAACTTTTTTAGACCTTTAACATGTTAAGAAAATTTCCTTTTGCTCTTAGTTTGTTAAGAATTTTAATTGGAGCTACACAGTTAATTTTGTTGGAAAACATTCTGTATCTCTTTAGATGATCATTTTTTCCCCTTTTACACTTTCAATGTCATTATTGTGTTAATCAAATTTTGCCACCCTTGACATTCTGTGGTTAAACAAACATTTTAAGAATCAATGGCTTGTCTTAGTCTGTTCGATATACTGTAACCAAATACCATATACTTGGTAGCTTATAAACAACAGAAATTTATTTCTCACAGTTCTGGAGCCTGGGAAGTCCAAGATCAAGGCACCAGCATATTCATTCTGGTGAGGGCCCACTTTCTGGTTCATAGATAATGCCTTTTCACTGCATGCTCATGTGATAGAAGGAACAATGGGTCTCTCTTGAGTCTTTTTTATGAATACTAATCCCATCTGTGAGGGCTCCACTCTCATGACTCAATCACTTCTCAAAGTCTCCACCTCCTGATATTTTCACCTTGGGATTAGGATTTCAACATGTGAGTTTTGGTGGCAACACAAACATTTAGAAAAATTTAGACCACAGCATGGCTTGATTCATTCTGCCATAGATTTATGTTTTCATCTCTAACATCATTTGATTTGCACAATCAGGATTTCGAGGACGAGGAAGTAAAACCTAAAGATATTTGGAAGCTTTTATAATCTGTAGAATAATCTGCCAACAATGAAGCCTCTTAGTTAACCTCGACTGCTATTTAAGTATGTCACCTCTACCCATGTTGTCATTATACTGTCCATTCCCCTTGTTTCTCTTAGCTAAGGCCCAGAACTTGACCTGCTTCTTTAACTAAGACATATATACTTTTCTGCTATATACTTTTATCAGACACTATATTTGTCCTTTATCATATTTATTGTAAATTTAATTAACTTTACGTAGTTATTTGTAGATCATCTGTCTCCCCTTATAGACTATAAGCTCCATGAAAGCAGAGACCTTTTAATGTCCAGTTTTTGCTATATTTCTAGTCTTTAGCATAGTATCTTGCATATAATGTGCTCTCAACCAATCATTGTTGAATGACCATTGGTAGATAATGGCCAGGATGTATCCTTACTAATAACTAGAAAGTATTCATTCAAATAATTCTAATCACATTATCTATCTATCTATCTGTCTATCTGTCTAATCTCCACACACACACACACACACACACACACACACACACACAGAGAGAGAGAGAGAGAGAGAGAGAGAGAGAGAGAGAGAGAGAGAGAGAGAGAAAGGAAAGGATAACCCTTTTCCATAGCTTTAGGAGTATACATTTGTATTAGAGTTCTCTTAGAGAGACAGAACTAACACATATACATAGGTATACATACATACATATATAGGAATTTATTATTAACTTACACAACCACAAAGCCCCACAATAGGCTGTCTGTAAGCTAAGGAACAAGGAGAGCCAGTCCAAGTCCCAAAACTGAAGAACGTGGAGTCCGATGTTCTAGGGCAGGAAGCATCCAGCACAAGAGAAAGATGTATGCTTGGGAGGCTAGGCCTGCCTCTCCTTTTCATGTTTTTCTGCATGCTTTATATTTGCTGGCAGCTGGTTAGATTGTGCCTACCAGATTAAGGGTGGATCTGCCTTCCCCAGCCCACTGACTCAAATGTTAATCTCTTTGGTCAACACCCTCACAGACACACCCAGGATCAATACTTTGTATCCTTTGATCCAATCAAGTTGACATTATTAACTTTCATAACATTGACGTAGTCACTATGGAAATCTGTTTGGTAGTATCTACACAAGCTGAATATGCATGTACCTTATGACCTAGCAATTATAAAATAGAAATGAAAACAGATATTCACAAAAAGAGAGACACTGAAATGTTAACAGCAGTCCTATTCATACAGCCCCAAAGTAGAAGTCATCTGATGTTCATCAAGAAGAGTGGCTAAATAGTAAGATACATTTATCCAACGTAATACTATATAATCGTGAGAATGAACAAACTGCAGCTATATGGATAAATGTCATAAACATGATATAGGGTGAAAAGAGCCAGATGTCAAAGTGTACGTAATGTATGATCCCATTGATATAATATATTAAATTAAGGAACACTGATCTATGCTTTTAGAAGTTAGGATAGTGTGTGTACTTTGGGTGGAGATGGTGTAGTACTGGAGGAGAGACTGAAAGGGCCTTCAGGGGTGCTGGGAATGTGATGATGTTGAGTCTGGTTGGTGACGACATGGATTTGTTCAATTTGAATAAATTCATCTAGGTATACAGTATGATATTTGCAGTTTTCTCTGTGTATATTAGTCTTCAACAACATGTATTCTTCTTTAAATGAGAGAAGCATCATGGACTAGGAAGTAGAAGCCATTTATTTTAGCCCAAATTTTGTGGTTTAAAAGTGATATAACCTGTTTAATTAATAAGGCCTTTCTGGGTCTTGTTTTATTTATCCATAAAATAAGAGTAATTATACCTACTACGTGGGTTGACAATGAGTAGTGAAAGCCTGTGTGTCCCCAGATATTTCCCCTAGAGTGTTAAATTATAAATCAATGTGTAATGGACCAGGGAGAAATATAAAGGCTATCTTTAGAAGCTAGGATGAGTTCAGAGCTGCTAAGATCAACAGGAATTTGACTGGAAAATAATGTGTTCAGGAGAACAAGAGTCTGGTCAGCAAAGCCAGCAGAAAGTGGAGAGTCGTAGGACTCAATGTGGAAATGGCAGGGGGTCATCAAGGACACGGGCAGATCAGATGCCACAGCCCTCGTGACCAAAGGAGTGAAGGTGTTGCAACATGACAGTGACATTTCCAAATGTAAAACTATGAAACTGACAAGATAGTTTTAGGTTTCAGAATCTTGTGACCTTTTTGATAAGATGAAGCATCTCCAAAGTGAATGTGTGCATTCATTCATTATTTATTAAACACTTATTGACACTGAGGAGGCCACCTAAAGCATGCCACCCTGGTATATTGATTACTTCAAGCTGAAAGACACTGAGAACCAGCCAACACAGGAAAAGCTCTTCACCTCCCACTCAACTGCCTAAAATAAAGTATGAAACCCCTTTTGTACAGAGAAACATATACTTACAAAGGAAATTTTCGTTAGTAAAGGTATCAGGACCAGGAAGAGAGCCACTCTGAGAGAACTTTTATCAACTGAAAGGCTTATTTTTATTTATTTACTTATTTGTTTTTAAAGACAGGGTCTCACTCTGTCACCCAAGCTGGAGTATAGTGGCACCATCATAGCTTGCTACAGCCTCAAACTGTTGGTCTCAGGTGAGCATCCCACCTCAACCTTTCCAGTAGCTGGGACTACAGGCGCTTGCCACTGCACTCGGCCTACCTGAGAGACTTGAGACTTTTATCTGCGTAACAAGGCAATCTTAACTTATGATATATTTCCTCTCCTCACACTCCCATAATGTGTCTATACCACCTACCAGAAGCCCCAAACTCCTGTTCCTTTCTGTAGCTCAGGATGGTGTACAGCCTTCAATCATCTGGTCATTTCTTTGAGTCTCATTTTTCTGTGTGTGAGATTCCCATCTGTAAGTATGTAACTAACACAATACTTGTTATGTATGAATTAACATACTACAAGTTACATACTTGTATGTACACACTTGTAAATTGTTATTCTCTTGTTTCTTTTTTTTTTTTGAGATGGAGTCTTGCTCTTGTCGCCCAGACTGGAGTGCAGTGGCATGATCTCGGCTCACTGCAACCTCCACCTCCCGGGTTCACGCCATTCTCCTGCCTCCAGCCTCCTGAGTAGCTGGGACTACAGGCGCCCACCACAACACCCGGCTAATTTTTTGTATTTTTAGTAGAAACGGGGTTTCGCCGTGTTAGCCAGGATGGTCTCAATCTCCCGACCTTGTGATCTGCCCACCTTGCCCTCCCAAAGTGCTGGGATTATAGGCATGAGCCAACGTGGCCAGCCTGTTATTCTCCTATTAATCTGTTTTATGTCCATTTAATTTGTAGACTAGCCAAAGGATCTAGGAAGGTAGAAGGAAGCAATTTTTCCCTTCTATACATCACCCTACTTCAATAAGAAGAGATTATGAGTTAGGACCAGCCCTGCCTTCCAGATATCAATAATCTGATAAGGAAGACAGTCATGGATATTAACAGTATCGAGTTCAGTGCTTAGAGAGAGGTAAACACAGACTCCTGTGGGACCATTTAGAAAGAGTACCTAGTCCATGTTTCTGAATTCAGATAAAGCCTTCTTGAGGAGAGATACTAATATACTAATGAAGTCTTAGCAACCGAATTTCTGAACCCTCAAGAACAAGGACTAGGCCTTTGACTATGGCAAAGATACTATTGTAAAAGTCACTTTATGAGACTTCTTGGCTGCTCGCCATCAGCCTGTCACAGTTGTGACACAGCCTTTGCCTGGTGGCAGTGTGGTATGAAAGGGATGAAGTCAGAGTCAGGGAAAAGAGGCAAAGCAAAAGCTATTAATCTCTCAGGTGTATTTGAGGCTGTTATTCCTTCAACTGTGTTTATGGAGTTATGTGTGAATTAAATAAAATATGGATCAAGATCCTTATAAATCCTCAAGTGGTTCATTTATTAGTTGCTGTTTTTATTTTCTCAGGGATGTTATGACTTTGTTCATTAAGACTTATTCATAATATGTTTATTTCAATTAACTAAAAAATTTAATAAGCATTTCCTGAGTACCTAGAGTGCCTAATGCTGCTAGCCAGTAGGATGCTGCAATGAAAAAGCTTCTGCCCAAAGAAATGCAAATCCAGATACAGATGGAAGATGTTAAGGAACACGTGCAGCTTGTGGTGTGCCAAAGTTAGATGGAATCGGAATTTCACTTAGGGCCTGCAGGCCCCCTCGGAAAAGAAGAAAAGTTTTTAGTTCCTTCAAGGAAGATTCCAGGCACCTACTTAGCCCTGAGAAGTAAATAAATGACTTGATAAGCAAGAAGGTAAATAGTATCTTAAAACAATAGCCAAGGAAGTTAGAATCACAGGATGTTCCCCTACAGAAACTAAAGATGATATCTTAACATATGTATTTAAGTTGCTTTTCAGAAACCTGGACGTCCACTAGAAGTATCTGTGGCACATAGACCTCTGAAAAGGGGAAACTGAGGATTGAACTCTGACCACTGTTCTTTGTTCTAAGTTTTTTCCTGAGGGACCTGGAAAAGGTCACACCCACGGGCCAGAGCCAATGTTCTTTTCTGCTGACCCCAAATTTTTAGACAAAGCTTCACCTTCTTAACCAATTGCAAATCAGAAATGTTTGAATCTACCTATGACCTGCAAGCCACCTGCTTCAAGATATCCTGCCCTTTTAGGTCACACCAATGTGTAATCCCTATATATTGATTTATGGTTTTGCTTGTAACTTCTGCTTTCCTGAAATTTACTCCTGCTTTTAAGAACCCTTACATGCAAGCCATCAGGGAGTTTGGGATTTAAGCTAGAGCTGCCCGATTCTCCTTGTTTGGCGCCCTGCAAATAAATGCCCTCCTTTCTTCTGCTGCAAACCTCAGTGTGGATGTTTTGGACTCACTGTGCCTGGCGAGCAGATCCCAGTTCAGTTTGATAACAAAGGGTGGCTTACAGGGTTTTAATGAGCCCTAGTGCAAAGTCTCCAGCAGCATCTCTAAACCACCCAAATGAACACCCAATTTAGGTAAGTTAGGTAAGTCCACATATTTGCCAAACAACTACAACCTAAAGGTAATTATCCTAGTTCCAAATACCCACTTCAAGCAAACTGTCTGCCAGATGCCTCCTCTCCCTCCATCACAGGGTGATAGGTACAACAATAGATTTTAAAAGAGGGAAAGGAGTCTCAGAAAGAACCGAGTTGGGAGTTATGTCTGAATTTGATTTTGAGGGTCCAAGGATGGAAGTGCATACTAGGTAGAAAGAATAGTATAAAACAGAGATAGGAAGAGCCTTTGGTAGCAATGAGACTAGGAGACAGTCATCATCCAGAGAGTCAGAAAAAATAAAAATAATAAGGGTATCAGATAGAATGCTAAAAAGCTTGAACTTCATCTGTACACAGGAGGAAAATATGCAGGAGTTTTAATTGACTCAAATCTAAGAAAGACATTTTGGTTATTTGGAGATTGTACTGGCAGGAAGGCATTAGAGGAAGGGGAACTAATTAAGCAAGTAAGAGACATGTTTACTTTGCTCATATTGAGTTCCTTAGTTCTCTAATTCATACTACCTTAAAACCTTCAAGGCATATCAAAAGCTAAGGCACATAATACGGACCATTTCACCTAGCCAGGTTCTTCTCATACTAGTTAGCTTAGTACTGTTTGTGTCTCAGCAAAAGTAGTTATTGTTGGTGCTTCATCTTAAAACTATTTTGCAGAAATCCTAAAAGTTTTTAGTCATCATCAATTTGGCATAAACAAGTTTTGAACCCATCTTGTTGGATTTGTTTTTAAATCAGTATGGTTTTCATAACAGGAAGTAATTCTTGTGCTTTTTTTATTATGCATCACAAAAACAACTACTCATTTAATAAGATAATGCAACAACAGCCTTGCATGCTTCATTGGGTAATGAATATCAAAAGATTCTTTCCAAATTAGCAACTCTGAGCAAGAGACAAACAGCAGTGTTTAAACAGTGAAGAACTTGAATAAGGAATTAATGGGGTGGAGAATTGCTGCTTTTAAGCTGAAGGGATCCCATAACCACCCCTGCAATCAAACAATTTCTATTCAGAATGATTTTTCTGATTGAAGGAAGTGATACACTCTTGCATATAACTAGCCTATCCAAATTTAACTAAGTGTACCCCCTGTACACACACACATACACATACACACACACACACATACACACACACAGGAGCCTCACAGAAACCAATTTCCAGAGAATTAAGATATAGTGTGCTTTCTGGAATTATTGACCACAGTGAAACACCTCAAGCAATTTCTTGCATTTAACATTCATTTTTCAAGCATTGGCCCTAGACACAAAGCAATATTTCCTCCTTATGCAGTTTATTTCGTTCAAAAGCTTGAAGAATGATGGAAACAAGCCCCCTAGCCCTGTGGTTTTTACTAAGTTGGAGCATTAAACATTTCATCACTGATTGTTCTCAGTAAAGTAAACATGTGTACATTGGAGACTTTTGTTTCCTAATTGTCCATAATTATAGCCCTTTCACACATTCTAAGAGCTCAAAAGACGAAGTGAAAAGACAGCAGTAGTTTAAACCTAGACTGTGTATAAATCAAATACAATAAAATAAAATAAATGGTATAACTTCTTAAAAACAGGTGTATGGAAGTTTTAGTTATTTAAACAACTCATGCTCACCTCCCCTCCAGAGGTATCTTTTACTTCCAAATCACTTAATGATACATAGTTCCCAAAACATAAGGTTTCATGTCACCTGACTCAATATTTAATTTGTTCAATTCAGTAATGCTTCTGTTACTTCTAATACTACAGATTCTTCTCTTAACAACATTTTCAACAAATTAACTTAATAATTTAATTACCAGCTATCTGGTCATATTTCAGAAAAGTGTTTTCATATATCATAGTTGGATATTGCTTCTCAAATTATCCACATCTTTCTCTCATCCATACTCTTTACCTATGAAGACAAGTTCATACATTAGAGAGTTAATATTACCACATGCAAGTGTCCATCAACACCTGTGGTCATGTGATTCTACACTGTGCAACTCTGGGTACCATTCATATAGAAGACAATGTGCCCAGTGCTCCCTGAAGCTTTCAGTAATACAGAATAATGAAAGAATTGTCCTCAGCTATGTGAATACCACTTGGTTGAAACTCAGTATGTGTGTGAGAGGTGTCAATAACAGAAGTCCACTGACCCTATGAACAGGAGGGAGGTAGAAAGGAAGGTTAAGAACTGATGATGCTGAGTGGCCATGTTTAAGCCTAATTAATTCCTTAAATAATAGTATATTTGTCTCAAGTTTAGAATGTTCTTATAAACATTTTTGAAACTTTTTTTTTCTTTTAACTGTCTTTCATGGTTCAGTTTGGAAAACATTTTGTGAACCCAGCATGCTCTCCAATGGCCAATGATTTGGCTAAATTAAACTGATGCTTATTAATTGTTGAGTGAATACAAATGGAATTTACTTGGCAATAAAGTACTTTGTATTAAGTTTCAAATATACAGCTCATTATTCATGGTGGTGCAGAGAAGAGAACATAGGGAAGGTTTGCAGAAACTAAGCTAGGGCCCCACAAGATGAAACCTATCTTGGAGGCATTGATCACATTTCAGAACTGGTCCTCAATTTTGCAAGACCAGAAACACTGATTTTTGTGAGTTCTTCTCTCTCAGGAATGTATTCACATTAACAAATATATACCATAATGCTTATTTATAATGACAACTGTGACTGACTGTCAGGTAGACAGGCATACTCATGTTGACAGAGCCATACATCCCTGCTTAGTAGGCTGACAACATCAAGTGGCTTTATGTGAAGCCTGCTGGGCTTGCATGAGCTCAGAACAAGGAGGGTTAATATATGGGTTTGATGAAAATACCACATCTCTGTAATAAATGTACTTTTCAGATGGACTGACACCTGAGCTTCCCTATCTGAGCATGCTCTTTACTGGGCAGAATGAATAGACACCCACCCGTATTAGGGATTTCCTCTTTCACACTCTAGGAATCCCTGTATTCACACAGCACAATACAATTGACCAGCTTCCAATTTCTCAGTTACAATTCTGTCCTGATTTCCTAATGTACTGGATCAGCCATGGAAGGAGGTCCTCTAGTTATCATCAGAGAACCTGCTGCACTCTTCTGAGATGCTCCTTACACATAGTGAATCATTTTTGTACCACACAATCCTGCTACATTGGCTACAGCTAATTAGAACGAGAATTAATGGGCCTGTAACCCAAAGGCGGAGATTTCTGTGCTGGTCAGTGACATATGAGGTATCTTGATATACGACTCCTGTCCAAGATGATGCTGGGCACCAGCGACTTTGCTAACCTGTTTAGATCATCTCACGTGGCGCATTTGAAGGAGACACACAGAGAAGGAGTCTGGCAATTGGGTCAACAGCAGCGAAAAGGAGGCATTAGAAGGAACGGTGAGGAGCAGAAGTCGTGAGGCAGCAAAGCCTTAAATAAGAAGAAACTACCAGATAAACAGGAGGGTAAACTGAGTCTGTAGGGCTGCAAGTAAAAGAAGCAGGAAGAGAAAATTGTAGATTCGTTTCAGTAGCAGTGCTTGGAGGATAGAGCCAAGCGTTTCCAATTTCA
The DNA here is from genome assembly GCF_001698545.2 of Rhinopithecus bieti. Classification (NCBI taxonomy): domain Eukaryota; kingdom Metazoa; phylum Chordata; class Mammalia; order Primates; family Cercopithecidae; genus Rhinopithecus; species Rhinopithecus bieti. The sequence continues at coordinate 90,820 of NW_016824105.1, forward strand.
GAGAAAGAGATTCTGGTGGGTCACATCTCAGACAAAAGCCCCTGTTGAATCCCCAGCAGCTTTCTGGGTTCTCTAATCCCTGGTTTTGAGGCTCCTAAGATTGTTTCCTGATTTCCTTCCCTGTGATTTCTTATGATAATTGTTCACTGTTGGAGATAACCTGAGTAGGTCTTTGCTTCTTACCATCTTGAAAGAGTCTGAGTAATAATTCTGAAATTAGCACCAGATCACATTTTATTGAAGTGTCACAGTCACCTACCTTGTAATCTCTTAGTGTTTGCTCCCACAGTTAATCAATACCACAAGTGGATTTAACTTGTCAAACGATTGAAGGCAAATTTATTTCCATACTCTCAGGTAGGATCTAACTGCTGCTGTGGTGTACTGACTCGTGGAGACAGAAGTCATGTAGATTCTTTTTAACTCTTCATTTTGCCTCCAAGCTGGGTTGCCAAATCTCAGAGTATTTCTGCCATCACCTTAATTAGTAGGACTGCAATCTTACTCTTTAAAATACAGTGGGAAAGCAGTTTTCTATTATTAGAAACCATAACTTTAAGAAGTGACCTGCACTTGGAGTAATAAAACTTTGTTGTCATCATTAATCATTTGCAGTCAAATTAAGCAGAGACTGGTTATGGCTTCAGTCTTCTACCCAAGAGCTAGCAGGTTGTTTATCTTTTAAGTGCAGGGCCTCATTGGCTGATGATTCATGCATACAATTTTATGACAACAAAATAGCACATGAGGATTATTCAACTCTTAACCATGTGGTTGGTATGAGAAAGTACCTGTGTCCTGTCCTTTTCACACAATGTAATGGTCAAATCCCAGAATGGAATACAAAATTGGCAATGATGGAGAATATAAGAGAACTATCAAACACTGTGTAATCAGATGGATAAATTAAAAAGAAAAGTCATAATTTTCATTGGTCTAATATTTCATCATAACGAAAATAGAACCAACATGGATTATGACCATCATCTCTTCATAGTAGCTACCACTAGCACACACCCCTCCTTTTCTGAGTCACATTTGCAATCAATCCACATATTGCCTACACCATGGCAGCAATTAGATGCCACCTGAGAATATGGAAATAAATTTAGCTCCAATAGTCTCACAAGTAAAACCCACTTGTGGTATTGACTAACTCCCATAAATGTTGAAACCTAGCAAGGTTTCAAGTTGAAACCATGACCTAATACTCAAGGGCTGCAATGATGCTAGTCAATGGAAATGCTTAAAATTTCAGCAGAAAGGGAACAATTGTCCCAAGGGAGAAGGACAGAAAGATTTGAAGATTTTAGGTAGAATTTGGACAGAAGAGTATTTGACTGTAATAGCTTGGAGCTGTAGAATATGTTTCTCAGAATTGCCTTTCTGGCCACAAATTTGAAATATTCTTCCCGTTCTGGATTACTTGGCATATGAAGGAAGTATGGTTTCTCCACTGGTGGCAACCTTGAGGATTCCCAGGCTACAGGGCTCTGTCCAGGTAAGGGCTCCTTCTTCTCCCTTCCATCAGAGGAGGTAGCTCTGATGTGCATCATCACATGCGTGGCATAGTGTTGTGGCTACATTGAAAAGGAAGAGGTGACTATCTGCCCAGTCATTCACCCTAATCAGCTAAAGTTTAGAGAACACAGGTGTATTAGTCTGTTTTCACACTGCTGATAAAGACATACCCAAGACTGGGAAGAAAAAGAGGTTTAACTGGACTTACGATTCCACATGACTGGGGAGGTCTCATAATCATGCAGAGAGTGAAAGGAACTTCTTACATGGCAGCAGCAAGACAGAATGAGGAAGAAGCAAAAGCAGAAACCCCTGATAAATCCATCAGATCTAGTGAGACTTATTCATTATCACAAGAATAGCACGGGAAAGGCTGGTCCCCCTGATTTAATTACCTCCCCCTGCATCCCTCCCACACCATGTGAGAATTCTAGGAGATACAATTCAAGTCGAGATTTCGGTGGGGATGCAGCCAAACCACATCAACAGGGGATAGTTCGTTAGCTTGTGATATCTTATTAAACAAAACACAGTTCTGTGTAAGCAGATTAATATATTTATTTATTTATTTATTAATAAGTGATTCAATGAATTAATGATTCCATTAAGAAAGATTTGGTGATTTAGAAATACAGGAAAATGAAATCTGTTTTTGAAAATATATATATGTGATAAATTTAATGTTAACCTCCTAATGTAAGCAATATTCACAAACAAAAATAGAATCTAGCTAGGATGATTTGACTTCCATGAGTGGGAGAATACAGCTGAAAACGTGATATAAGGAGAGCATTGAAAGACTTCCAGAGCATATCCTTTTTTGCTGCCTTTGTTCTTCTTGCTGTCATATATAATAATAAAATGTCTAAGAAGGATTTTTTATTTGTTATGTATTTCAGAACAGTCTCTGTCCTGTAGGGAATTCTGCTTCTGTTTAGGTATCTGAATGACAATTAACATTTATTGTTGCAAAAAAAATTTTTTTCTAGAATTTTAAATCAAGTTTCTTGGCTGCTTTCTCCGCATACTCCAAAACTCTCTGGCAAGGGGATCAGAGTTCTTGCCAGTGATTATTTCCCGTCACTGCCATCATTGTAGAAACAAATGATAATGCCAGCAATTCAAGGACTCTGACAAACATCCCAACAAATCTCAGCAGAGGGTATCTATGTTAATCACACTGAAACTCAAGGATCCCTCTGGGGTGTGTGTGTGTGTGTGTGTGTGTGTGTGTGTGTGTGTGTGTGTTTAAATTATGAGGTTTGTGAGCCACAAACTGTGACAACCAAAAATATGTGAACAGGATTTCATATTGAGATGAAAGAAAATTCGTAACAAAGACAATCTGACACTTTAATGATCTATGCATGAACTGTGTAGTATTATACTTTATGTAAAAATAAGCTAGTCCTATCAATGATAATATGTCTTTTATGAATAGTTAAACTAAGCAATTCTGAGATAAACAAAAAGAAAGAAGTTAGGGGCAGGAGAGATGTGGATTACAGAGTCAGCCAAATTGGGAAAGGGGTCTGAGTGAACCCTCCTCTCATCCCTGCCAGAGGGGATTGCCTTTACTTCACTTCCTTCTCCTCGTAGGGCCCACAACATGGAGGTGCTGGATAAACCAGCCCAGTGCCCACAGTGACTGCCCAGTGCACATATCTTATATTTAGCAGTGAGCAAAACTGTTTATTAGGAGATCCCAGAACACAGGCTATTGGTACCCCCATTATATTCTTCTGAAAGGAAAAAAAAAAAGCAAAAAACAGATGCCAGTTTTATGACTCATTAGCAGCTTAGATAGCAGGTGATGCCTCTCTATAGTAAATGAATCAGTAGAAGAAAAGCCTGTCTGCGGGAGGATTTTAATCTTGTTAATTTGTTTTATGTGTCTGCTAAATGGTGGTACTGGGAGCCATCTGAAACAGCAAGGCACCATCATGGCTCAGGTTTCAGGACCAAGTCATATTTGTTAAGTCCACTGAAACTGGGACCCAGGTGGTCCTATCTCAGAGCCCAATAACCATGATATGCATATAAGTTCACAGAACTTCTTCCTAAAGGTACTGACTTTTCTCCTGTCGACTTTTTTACATACATTCCAGCGATTTTTTCCACCAATCTCTTTCTTTTTTTGCATTTTCTTGTTTTAACTTTTTTTTAAATGTGCAAGTTTGTTATACAGGTAAACACGTGTCACAGGAATTTGCTGTACAGATTATTTAGTCATCCAGGAAATAAGCCTAGTACCCATTAGTTATTTTTCTTGATGCTCTCCCTCCTCCCAGCCTCCACTTTCTGGTAGACCTCAGTGTGTTGTTCCCTTCTATATGTCCATGTGTTCTCATTTAGTTCCCACCTACAAGTGAGAACATACAGTATTTGCTTTTCTGTTCCTGCATTAATTCCCTGAGGATAATGTCCTCTATTCCATTCATGTTCCTGTAAAGAATATAATCTCATTCTTTTTTATGGCCGTATAGTATTCCAAGGTGTATGATGTGGTTTGGCTGTATCCCCACCCAAATCTTGAATTGTAGCTCCCATAATTCCAACATGTCATGGGAGGGAACTGGTGGGAGGTAACCGAATCATGGTGGCAGGTATTTTCTTTGCTGTTCCTGTGATAATAAGTCTCACAAGATCTGATGTTTTATAAAGGAAAGTTCCCCTGCACACACTATCTTGCTTGCCACCATGTAAGACATGACTTTGCTTCTCATTTGCCTTTTGCCATGATTGTGAGGCCTCTCCAGCCATGTGGAACTGTGAGTCCATTAAATCTCTTTGCTTTATAAATTATCCAGTCTCAGGTACGTCTTTATTAGCAGCATGAGAGCAGACTAATACAGTGTATAAGTACGACATTTTCTTTATCCAGTCTACCATTGATGGGCATTTAGATTGATTCCATGTCTTTGCTATTGAGACTAGTGCTACAATGAACATAGGCATGCATCTATCTTTATAGTAGAATGATTTATATTCCTTTGGGTATATAACCAGTAACGGGATTGCTGGGTCAATTGATGAATCGCCACACTGCTTTCCACAATGGCTGAACTAATTTACACTCTCACCAACAGAGTATAAGTATTCCTTTTCCTTTACAAGCTTGCCAACAACTGTTATTTTTTGATGTTTTAATAACAGCCATTCTGACCAGTGTGAGATGGTATCTTATTGTGGTTTTGATTTGCGTTTCTCTAATGATCTGTGATGTTGAGCTTTCTTAATATGCTTGTGGTCACATGTTTGTCTTCTTTTGAAAAGTGTCTGTTCATGTCCTTTGCTCACTTTTTAATGGGATTGTTTGTTTTGGCTTGTACATTTAAGTTCCTTGTAGATTGCGGATATTTGACCTTTGTTGAATGCATAGTTTGCAATTTTTTTCTCTCATTCTGTAGGTTATGTGGTTACTCTGTTGCTATAGTTTCTTTCATTTTGCAGAAACTCTTAAGTTTAATTAGATCCCATTTGTCAATTTTTGCTTTTGTTGCAATTGCTTTTGGTGTCTTCATTATGAAATCTTTGCCCATACCTATGTCCAGAATGCTTCTATGATTTTTATAGTTTTGGATTTTACATTCAAGTCTTTAGTTCATCTTGAGTTGGTTTTTGCATATGATGTAAGGAAGGGGTCCAATTTGCATTTTCTGCATATGGCTAGCCTGTTATTCCAGCATCATTTATTGAATAATGAGTCCTTTCCTAATTGCTTATTTTTTGTCAGTTTTGTCAAAGGTCAAATGGCTGTAGGTGTGTGGCCTTATTTCTGGTCTCTCTGTTTTTTTCCATTGGTCTATGTGTCTGGTTTTGTACCAGTACCATGCTGTTTCGGTTACCGTAGTTCTGTAGTATAGTTTGAAGTCTTGTAGTGTGATGCCTCCTGCTTTGTTCTTTTTGCTAAGATTGCCTTGTTTATTTGGGCTTTTTTTTGGTTCCATATGAATTTTAATATAGTTTTTTTCTAGTTCTGTGAAGAACGTCAATGGTAGTTTAATAGGAATAGTATTAAATCTATAAATTGCTTTGGGCAGTGTGATCATTTTAATGATATTGATTCTTCCTATCCATGAGCTTGGAATGTTTTTTCCATGTTTGTCTCCTCTGTGATTTCTTTGAGCAGTGTTTTGTAGTTCTCCTTGCAGAGACCTTTCACCTTGCTAGTTAGCTGTATTCTTAGGTATTATATTTTATTTGTGCTGCAATTGTGAATGGGAGTTCACTCCTGATTTGGCTCTTGGCTTGACTTGTTGGTGTATGGGAACGTTAGTGATTTCTGCACATGGATTGTGTATCCTGAGACTTTGCTGAAGTAGTTTGTTAGCTTAAGGAGCTTTTGGATTGAGACGAAGGGGTTTTCTAGATACAGGATCATGTTGTCTGCAAACATGAATAGTTTGGCTTTCTCTCTCTCTCTCTCTGTCTTTTTTTTTTTTTTTTTTGGATGCCTTTTATTTCTTTCTCTTGCTTGATTGCACTAGCCAGGACTTCTAATACTGTGTTCCATAGAAGTGCACCAGACACATTCAAAAAACCTGAACTCCTCTCTACAGCTTCCTTCCTTGTTTAGCTTGCTACTCTCCCCCTCCTTGTCTCCTGATGTTGTGTCAGTAAAGCCTAAATTTAAACCCCGGGGAAAGAGTCCTTCATGGAGGAGGAGGGACAAGGAGACACTGAGTAAGGAAGGTCCTTGGTTGTCATAGGTAAGAAAGCCCAAGACTAATCATATATTATTTGTTGCCCCCTAACGTATTTTGCAATTATGTTGTTTTACTAACACCAGCACTATTGAAATATAATTTTCCTGGGGAGCAGGAAAGGGAAAGAAGAGGTAATTTTAGAAACATGTACAATATACTGTGAAGTAATGGATCCATATGATCATACATCCTCATGGATTCACAATTCAAAAAATACAAAAATGAATACTACAAAAAAACTCCTCTGTCTGTCTCCAGCCACTCTCTTCCCGTGTCTGGAGGCAACCGATATTATCAGCTTCCAGTATTTCCCTGTAGAGATATGTTATGCAGGTACATGTGAACATATGCTCTCTCCACTCTTTCCACCTAGTGGTAGCATTCTTCACATGCTGTTCTGCACCTTGCTCTTTTCTCCCAGTGATTAAACTTACAGATGATCTCCTATTTGTACCAGGAGAGGTATTTCTTATTTTTGTGGGTAAATAGGATTCAAATGTGCATATTGGTATAAGAGAGGCAAAGTAAATGGTGCTGATGCTTTTCCCACCTGTGTTTTGCATTAACTGAGAGATTAGACTAAGTGCAAAGAAGATGAAAATAAAAATCTTTGTATTACTGTTAAAACCTATACTAGAGAATGCAGCCCAGGTGCATAACGCAATGATTTCCTAACACTAAGCCCTCAAATTGGGCATATTTACCAACCCAGACATAGAGCTCAAATAGCCACAGGCCTCCCTACACGATACCCTCCCTAAAGGGCTCATGACCTGGTGGAGCAGATCTAAATGCACTGCAGGCAGATCCCAAGCGAAAGCTGGATAAGGGGGCTCAGCTGTACTGGACCCAGTTTCTCACTAAACTCATGAATTCGGCAACTCAGTTTAGTAAACAGTGGGCAAGAATATAAGAATGTTTAGGAAAAACCCTTCCTGATGGCAACAAAAGAGAGTGGCAATTACATCCCCCATAACCTCAACATTATAAATGTACCATAATTTGGTTAGATCGTCACTTATTGATAGACATTTAAGGTGCTTCCAATCTTTTGCTATTGCAAAAATGTCACAAACATGAATATTCAAAAATGAATAATTTTGTACATACAAAATTTCATGAACATGAAATGATAAAATCCTGGGGGTGAAATTGCTGGGTGAAAGAGTATGTGCATTTAAAATCTTGCTTGATATTGCCAAATTGCCCTATACGGAAGTTACATCAGTCTCCTAAGAAATTTGTGAAAAGGCCAATTTCTCCACACACTTTTCAACGTGATGTATTAATAAAGTATTAACAAGACCTTTCATCATTGCCAGTCTAATACACAGAATCTGGTATCATTATGATCTCATAATTTGTTTTCTGTTATTATGAGTAAGGTTAAATATTTTTCTTAAATTTAAGATAAGTATTTTCATTTTTTAAAATGTGAACTGCCTTTTCATACCCACTGGCCATTTTCTATTGAATTGCTGTGGGGTATTTTATATTAATTTCTAGATTTTTTATATTTTAGAAACATTTTAATTATCATATAAATACCAAATCTTTTTTTCTGATTGGTTGTATTCTTCTCATATTGCTTATGTTGGTTTTGCCATGTTGAATTTATTTTTTAAATAATGTAATTTATAATACTTTTCTATTATGTCTTCAGAATTTTGTGTCATTCTTAGAAAGGCCTTTTTTGCTCTCAATTATTCAATATTTTTCCCATATTTCTTTAAGTACTTTTATGGTTTCATTTTTTATTTATATTAAAATCTTCAAACAATTTGATTCCAATAAATAAGAATTTGACTGACTGTTTTACCTCCTGGATGACTATCCAATATCATTTATTAACAAATACATAATATTTTTTTCATTATTTTGAAATTCTAAGTTATTGATCCTAGGTTAATCAGGTCAGGTAAGTGAATGCGCTTGAAACTTGCAGATAAAACCTTTCAAACTGGACATCATCTATCTAAAAATATTGTCAATATAGAATTTTTCTTTAACACTTTTAAACATAAAGAAATTTACCTGGATTCAAATTCTTACTCATCTTCTTATAGGTTGTACAATGCTAGGCAAGTAAATTTTTCTGGGAATATGGCTTTGGGTTTGTTGTGAGGGTTATATAAGAGAATATGCAAAATTTGGGAGAATATAGCAGTCATTTGTATTAATTTATTACTATTGTAAAGATCTACTTTAGCTCATCCTGTTACCCTCCCCCTGCAATGACCTCTGATCATGGATAACAGTGCTATTATTTGTATTGCACTTAGCAAACCCTAAAGAAGGGACCAAAATCTTTCAGGAATCTTTTCCATGGGCATACTGAAGCGTAGATAGGTCTGCTCCAAATTTTGGGGGAGCATGCTTACATAGGTCAAATGGCTGAGCTTATATATAGCTTAGTAGAAACTATGTTTAATGTTCTTATTTAAGACACAGACTCAGCAGCAGAGCCTTAACTTTTGTAGAAGTAAATAGTTAGAAAGGTGTTTTTGGTTACCTTTTAAATATACCAAGGTAGTTTGAAGGTAGGAAGTAGTGAAGTGATACTGGAAAATATAAAATGGAACTTGTGAAAAATATTGGTGTTCCCCCCCAAACCCCCACCCCCCGTTTCTCAAATAAAACAAGAAACATTAGGCACCACAAATGTATCTCCCATATTCTGAAATGCATCTAGAACAATAGGTTTGCCAGTTTTTCTTAGTATCAGATTCTAGAGAGGAACGATAACGAAAACTCCTTTGGTAATCACAACCTTGCTTCCTGTTTAGATTTGTTTTCTCTCCTTTGTGTAAATGAAAAATAGCTGATCATAATCTGTGGCTTCATATTCTGGAAAATAATTACTAAGTGTATCTCAGTCTTTTCTTATGAAAATAACAGTTTTTTTGATGTTCCCTTCAAATGTTTGTTGGAGATTATTCTGCTAGGGAAGAATGAGGGAATTAGAACAAATTATCATAATGAGACACAAGGTGAGTTAATCACAGCAAAACAAAAATTAATCATCATTAGTGTTTGATGAGTGTACTTTGTAATGAATTCAATATTCAGAATTTTAAATTACTCCTCGATAGTGACTCTTTACAAAATATAGCATTTGTGGATAATACTAGTAGATGTTGCATTAATTATGTGATATAATTTGGTGAACTAAAGATTCAAAAGCTTTGAGATATATATTAATGATGAAAGGCAGAATGAATATTTTGCTATTTTGATGCTTAATATGTTTTCTGTTAAAAGAAATTCAGTGTTAATGGAAGAATGACTGAGGTAGAATTACAAAATCATAGAATTTCAACACTGGAATAAACTTAATACATCATCCTGTTCTACCTGCTTAGCTTTACCCATTAGGAAGTCAAAACTCAGATTCAAAGAGGATTTGCTCAGGTCATCCAGTGTGTTAATGGTCATGATTAAAGTAGTATCCAGTCCTGAGTCCTAGTCTAGTGCTTATTTCAAATCATGTTGTGTCCTTTTTAAAGCAAATGCTTATTTGAATGACAGTGGCATAGTATATATTTTGCACTAATTTTTTGTCATCACTCCTTTACTTATGATAACAGGTTTCAACAGCATTTTCTGACACACAGTGTGGATATGGAAAGACCATATCATGCAGGTTTTTAAATTTATTTTTTAAAAAAATTTTATTATTTATTTATTTATTATACTTTAAGTTCCAGGGTACATGTGCACACTGTGCAGGTTTGTTACATATGTATACATGTCATGTTGGTGTGCTGCACGCATTAACTCGTCATTTACATTAAGTATTTCTCCTAATGCTATCCCTCCCCCCTCCCCCCACCCCACAACAGGCCCCGGTGTGTGATGTTCCCCACCCTGTA
>NW_016824105.1:101122-107567 GCF_001698545.2 Rhinopithecus bieti
TTTCTCCTAATGCTATCCCTCCCCCCTCCCCCCCCCCCCCCACCAGCCCCCGGGGGGGGTGGTCTCCCCCCCCTCGCCCATGTGTTCTCATTGTTCCATTCCCACCTATGAGTGAGAACATGCAGTGTTTGGTTTTCTGTCTTTGCGATAGTTTGCTGAGAATGATGGTTTCCAGCTTCATCCATGTCCCTACAAAGGACATGAACTCATCCTTTTTATGGCTGCATAGTATTCCATGGTGTATATGTGCCACATTTTCTTAATCCAGTCTATCACTGATGGGCATTTGGGTTGGTTCCAAGTCTTTGCTCTTGTGAATAGTGCCACAATAAACATAGGTGTTCATGTGTCTTTATAGTAGAATGATTTATAATCCTTTGGGTATATGCCCAGTAATGGGATCACTGGGTCAAATGGTATTTCTAGTTCTAGATCCTTGAGGAATTGCCACATTGTCTTGCACAATGGTTGAACTAGTTTGCAGTCTCACCAGCAGTGCAAAAATGTTCCTATTTCTCCACATCCTCTCCAGCACCTGTTGTTTCCTGACTTAGGCAATGCCATTCAGGACCTAGGCATGGGCAAGGACTTCATGACTAAAACACCAGAAGCAATGGCAACAAAGCCAAAATAGACAAATGGGATCTAATTAAACTAAAGAGCTTCTGCACAGCAAAAGAAACTATCATCAGAGCGAACAGGCAACCTACAGAATGGGAGAAAATTTTTGCAATGTACCCATCCGACAAAGGGCTAATATCCAGAATCTACAAATAACTTAAACAAATTTACAAGAAAAAAATCAAACAACCCCGTCAAAAAGTGGGCAAAGGATATGAACAGACACTTCTCAAAAGAAGACATTTATGTAGCCAACAGACACATGAAAAAATGCTCATCATCACTGGCCATCAGAGAAATGCAAATCAAAACCACAATGAGATACCATCTCACACCAGTTAGAATGGCAATCATGCAGGTTTTTTTTAAGACAGTTCGATTTTGAAATCCTCTGTTTTACTCAAGAGTAAAGCTTGGATACAAATTTCATTTTTACACTATTTTACATAGAGTAGATAATCCATAAACATCTCTTGACTGATGCAACCAACTTTCCCCACAGTATGCCAATCACAGAAGTAACCCAGACACATGTTCAAACTGGCTTTTCTATAAATAACCAGATGCCCCATTTGGGAAATGTGCTGTATAAATAGCAAGCCTTGTTCTAAAAGGGTACTGGGAATCTTGATTCTTGAAACAGGTCTTTTAAACTCGTCCCTCAAGCCAAGTGGTGATTAACTTTTGACACTCGTTCCAGGTTATTGTTCCAGAAAGGAGCTTTTGCTGAGAGCAGGGATGAGGTGATCAGTGGGAAGCAATTTTGCGCACTGAAGCAATAGAGACAAACAGGGTGCTTCTCCTCCCAGGGTTTCAGCAGAGCCTCATCATTCTACTTGTTTGAAGACTTCATTCGGTCTTTGCAGACTTGATATGTGAGTTGAAGATATCAAAGAAAATAATATATATATTTTTGGCAAATAGGGTGGGAATCATCTGGTAGATTAGAGTGGCAAGTGTTGGTACTAATTAACGACCTGTTCAGAGCAGTTATCTCGTACCTGCTCCTGTCCCTTCTCTGAAAGATACTTAGACTTTCTTTAAAGCAATTTTAGTGGTCTCACCAGAAGGAATCAGCAGAGGAGGGTTATTTCTGCTGTCTCCCGGTCCACAAACCACTGTCCTCGATGCCCAACGACTTCAGTAGTTTGGTTATGAAGGTTGTATGCTCTGTGGTGCTCCAAACTGGAAATGGCTTATCAGAAATGTGTTCATCTCTATCATCTGCCTCAAAGGCAGGCTTGTGAACGAGGGACCTGAGAGTCAGGAAGGGGCTGGCTTCCCCTCACCCTCATTCAAAGTATGTTTGGTTTGAGAAACTTGCCTTCTGTTGAGTACATATGTACTAGAAAAAATGTCATAGTGCAAGGCCACTATAACACTGCAGCATAGAAAAAAAATAGGTATAATTTATATTCCGTTACAGGGGACTTGATTTGAGTCTGTGATTACAAGGTACCTGGCTCTAGGACCTGTCTGCCCTTGTCTTGATGGTCCTGTTACTGTAAAAAGGACCCTGAGAGTTCTGTTCCTGCATTTCATGGTCAGACTGTGATTGCTAAAGACACAGAAGGTATATTTTTGTCCCCAGAATGCAAATAGGAGACTTATCCTTTCACCCATATTTTTATTTCCTTTGTATTTTTTTAGCATATGCACATGCAGATAAGAAAGGCAATATACAATTTTACTGTTCTTGCCTAGTACATAAAACAATAGATATAAGTTTTCTTACTTTAATATAATTAATTTGTATAACATTTTATGCCTATAGATTCAAATTACATTTTTACAAACATTGTACATACATCTTTTCCAGAAAATTTGATCCTATGATATGGAATAATGATTTTTATGAAGGTGTATAATCTGGAATTTGTAAGTTATCCAAGTCAGTATCTTTGAGAATCCAGGCAGCTTCTCATCTGTAAGAAGAAATTTCATTTTTCTCTATGTCCTTCCCGTTATCTTCCCTAATGGGAGGAACTCAAGCTGTTCAAGTAGGTAATATTTTTGTGGTTGAATCATAGGATTTTGTGTAGCATGTAAAAAAAGGATTAACCTCCATTAAGTTCACCTGAATGCCCCTTGGAGACTTGCTTTGAGACTGATCTATTTATAAAATGCAAGGAAAGGGAGAAAATAAAAGAGAATTTTCTTCTGAAAAGAGAGAAAAGACTCAAACTGCAGCTTTGATAATTAATGTTATATAAATAATTTTTAAAAAAATTCCCAATGTACAGGCTGGCATGGGTGTAGTGGCTAGAGGAACATTCCTTTCGTCAATGAGCAGGAAGATCAATCTACCTCCCCCAAGTCTGGGTGGCTTAGGTAATTGATTAAAAGCTAGCATCAGAAAATGCCCCAAATGGTTTTTCCAAGAAATGGGTAAAGTCCATCTTTTTGAGTGCAAACAGTCCTTATTACAGGATGCCTCTGAATGGCCAGAAATGTGCAAATGATCTTTTAAGAAAGTGGCTGTTGTGTGATAAGTAGAAAGGTATTGCCAGAAGTTTAATTGAGTAAAGAATGGCTGGAACATCCAGTTTCAGATAGTCTACCTGACTGCAGGATGGAATTATGCACAGCCCAGTAGGAAAGATGACCTTCCTCTTCCACGATGCCATACACCAGTGTTTAAAACCCAGCGGGCTGTGGCAGGTAAACATTGTGTGAGGTATTATTGGTAAATGTGTTCTGGCCAGTGTGCGCACCCTTGCAAATGCCTCATGATCATACACAAACAGACACAACCCATGTTGCAGCTGTAGCAGAAATATAGTTAGATATATCATCCGAACACTGTGGGTTTTAGTTTTATAAACTAAATCCTCATGCTTCTTCCTATGTACCCTTTCTCAATCAAGAAGATGAAACACAAATGGAAAAGATCTCTCTCCTGAGGCTACTTTGCAAATAAGGAGCCTAGACACGAGGCAAGAAGCAACAGAACTTGCCTTCCTTCCTGAGTGCTTATTATTTATCTACCAACAACCCTCGTCTTCAATCTTCCTTACTGACTCCTGGGTCATCACCTGCACTGATAGATGCAGGTGACATCTAGTTTTAAATTTCTGCTTTCAGCTTCAGTGTCTTTATTGGCATGACAAGGTGTCCAAGTGTTGCAAAAATTAATACATCATGACTAGGTCATAGTACAAGTAATGTTGGTGTCTGTTTCATACGATATATTATCTTTGTGACAGTGACAATATTGGCTTCTTGTAAAGCTATCCTAGTCTTTATTCTTTTAGTCAAGAATTGTGCAGATCTACAGTTATCACTTACTAACCCAAGTCAATGTACTAGTTTTGATAGTTGGTGGGAAAAGTAATCTCAAACTTTTGTGTGGTCAGGGCAGATGAGGAGACCTGATTCCAGAAGCCAACAGTGCTGTGGCCAAGAACACGGTCCTCCAGCATTCAAGTCCAGGCTCCACTGCTTCTTAGTAGGCAAGTTGCTTAACCTCTCTGAATCCCTGTTTTCCTGTCTGTCTACCTTTCATATCTTATTTTTTTTTATCCTTTTTTGAGGCAGAGTTTCACTCTGTCACCCAGGCTGCAGCCCAGTGACACGATCTTGGCTCACTGCAACCTCTGCTGCCCAGGTTCAAGCAATTGTCCTGCCTCAGCCTCCCAAGTAGCTGGGATTACAGGCAAGAACCACCACATCTGGTTAATTTATTTTGTATTTTTAGTAGAGACAGGGTTTCACCATGTTGGCCAGGCTGGTCTTGAACTCCTGACCTCGAGTGATCTGTCTACCTCAGCTTCCCAAAGTGCTGGGATTATAGGTGTGAGCCACTCCTTCCAGCCCCATACTTTTAAAATGTTATAAAGTGAGCATATTTTACTTATTCAGAAAGAAATAGAAATTTTTAAAAAACAAATAAACCAAGCAGGTGTGATATGCAGGATGCACCAGAAAAGGAAACCTGGAGGAGTTGTTTGGATGATATCATAGTAATCAGGTCTGAGATGAAGAGATCCTGCCCTTGGGATTGGGAGTAGACAGGATGGATCAGCAAACACAGCTCCGGCTTTGAGGACTGAACAAGGGCAGAAATGCGATTGGGCCATGCTGTGGCAGCTGGCAGGGAACCCTTTCAGGAACAGAGTCCTCTCATCAGGGCTTTTTCCTCCCAGACTCTTTGGCTCTCACTATTTTTTTCCTACCTCCATTTCCTCCTCCTTTCTTTTCACCTTCATAGATGTCCCAGTGAATTCCAAATCGGAACTCCTCCCCTATCTTCCTGATTTTTACAGTTTCCACTCATTAGAGACTTTAATTTCTGTATAAGATTTCCAATACATTTTAAGGATTTGTCTACCATAATTCCTCTCTTCTATTTTAGTGGAGCCCAGCCCTCTGTAAGTTCTAGCTTCAGGAATGTGGCAGATTATTTACACAGAGTGTGGTAATAACACCTCTCATCCCTGCATGTATTCCCCTGTGACTTGCTGCTTCTCCCATCGAGAGTTGGAACTTATTTCCCCATCCTTTGAGTCTGGACTGGTCTTGTGACTGGCTTTGGGCAACAGAATGTGGCAGAAGTGACACTGTAAGAATTTGGAAGCTTCTGCTCTCACCCTCTTGGAATGCTGCTTTGAGAAAAGCATGTCAAGGTACACTGTATGGCCATGTGGTGAGGAAGGCAGCTTCCCTGACTGCATCCTATGCAAATCACCAGAAATGTGAGAGGGGCCATAGTTGAACTTCCAGGTGACTACAATGGCATGAATGACTTGGCAATCGTTAAACCACAGAAGTACAAGAAAATCAACTGCAGTTATGTTAAGCAACTAAGTTCTGGATGGTGTGTTTTGCAGCAATGGAAAACTGAACCAAGGATTCAGATTAAATGTAGTTTTAGATCATTCCTTCTCGTTTTTCGTTAGATATAGCTGTGAATTCACAAACTCGCCAGGTGGCAGTCACAGTTAAGGCAGAAAATAGCAGCTAAGCAGGTAGAAACCCTGAACCTGTCGCTCCTAAAGCCCTTCTTTCTCATAATTAGCAGCATAATTGGCACTAGCAGTTTTCCTGTAGAAGACACAATTCTTTTCACTTACTGTGCAAATATATACAACAGAGGTCACAATTTCATTTCTATCTTTTATTGGTAGTTACTATCAAGACCAGTGTACATGCCCCTACCAATGCTAGATTATTTTCTGTGAAACGTCAGGAATATAGGCATTGACAAGATTTTCTTGTCTGCAAAGAAATGCCTTTTTGAATTAGAAGTGAAGGTGGCTGAGTTGCTGTTGTAGTTTCTAGAACCAAATGATGTACAGAAGAGAAAGGAGATAGAGCAGGAGCAGATCCACACTGACCCTGTGTCCCATCAAATAACCCTTAAGTCTAGAACCAAATACAGTCCTCAGGAATTTGATTTGGGGTATGATAGTGCAGGGCACAGAAACTATTTTTTTTTATTATTAAATTCTAGGGTACATGTGCATAACGTGCAGGTTTGTTACATATGTATACTTATGCCATGTTGGTGTGCTGCACTCATCAACTTGTCAGCACCCATCAATTCATCATTTATGTCATGTATAACTCCCCAATGCAATCCCTCCCTCCTCCCCCCTCCCCATGATAGGCCCTAGTGTGTGATGTTCCCCTTCCCGAGTCCAAGTGATCTCATTGTTCAGTTCCCACCTATGAGTGAGAACATGCGGTGTTTGGTTTTCTCTTCTTGTGATAGTTTGCTAAGAATGATGGTTTCCAGCTGCATCCATGTCCCTACAAAGGACGCAAACTCATCCTTTTTTATGGCTGCATAGTATTCCATGGTGTATATGTGCCACTCACAGAT
>NW_016824105.1:108367-117874 GCF_001698545.2 Rhinopithecus bieti
TNNTACTGTAGCCTTGTAGTATAGTTTGAAGTCAGGTAGCGTGACGCCTCCAGCTTTGTCCTTTTGACTTAGGATTGTCTTGGCAATGCGGGCTCTTTTTTGGTTCCATATGAACTTTAAAGCAGTTTTTTCCAATTCTGTGAAGAAACTCATTGGTAGCTTGATGGGGATGGCATTAAACATCCACAGGGTAAGAGTAGCCACATTAAAAGAGGCAGTCATTTGGGTGAACAATAAGTGGTGGAGATTGCTGCACAAAGAGCACATGGAGTGTCCAAAGGGGTCAATTGCTGCTCTGTTCTATTGATTTTTTGGAATGAAAGTCCAATGTAGTCAGGATCTCCAATTTTTCAAGAGAACTTAAAATGAGATGAATTCATGGAAATTTTAAATGCTACCTGATAATTCTGGAATGTAAAACCTTGAGAATGCCTCACAATCATACCTGAAGGATATTTGTTTGTGATGTCTGATAAATATAGTCAGAAATGGTATTCACTATATATAAGAGCTGGTAGATTCACGATGTGTAGCGGCTGGTATGCCAACTATAGCCATAGTGCTGGGCCCTGCTTGACCAGGGCTTAAACTTTAGTTGCTGGATAATGAGGAGCTATGGAAGATATGGGGACAGGGGCTGGGAGCTGCGGCCATGGAGTGGCACTCAGGTGAGTCTGAGAGACAATGATTATTTCCCAACCAGTGCGGAATCATTTCAGTATCTTAATAAGTGGTAGGGTCTACTTGTATGTACCAGATGCTTATGAGCCCTGTAGCAAAGAGAGTGAGTTCACAGTATCCAATAGATTTTTTTAAAAAAAGACTAAGACTATTTTCATTTCCACTATTGAAAGCAAAAAAGATGAATGTAAAATTCTGCTGTTGACTATTATAGCTGTTCTTGCTGTTGTTCCCAAATGGCTCCTCTATTGCCCAGCAATTGTCTCCACGGCAACTACTTATGTTTTTGTAAATCTCAGATTGCAATGAAATGGGGAGGAAGCAAGAGTAAAGGCAAAATCTTTATAAGCCAAGCTTTTATTTTAAACACGGAAAATGTTTCTAATTAAAGTGCAAATCCTTTGCTTCTCAATTTATAGCCATACCTTGAGTGTCTGAGTACTGATTATAACCTAGACAAATGAAATGTCAGCTCAATCAATCAAATATTTATTAAACATCCACTGTGTGTCCAGCTCTTTCCTTGGTGAATCAGGAATACTAAAGAAAAACCAAGCTCTAAAAGACATCACAATTTGTTGGGAAAACAAAAGAGAAAGAAATACCTGAATCAAAGTAGAAAAAGAGAGTGGATTGATCTGAGTGGACGTTCATGTTGAAGAATGATGACAGGTGAGCTGAGGAAAGCAGAAAAAATTTGGATTGTGAGCTGACAAAGCTTACCTTCTGGACCTAAGTACTCTGAGGTTTAACTTAAACCAGTCGCTTCTCTTTCCATAAGACATTGCCACAGCTATTCTCATCATGCCCTATAGTGATTGTTAGAAGCCCACATTTCCCAGATAATTCTCCATCATCCCAATACAGGTTGAACATCCCAAATTCAAAAATCTGAAATCTGAAACACTCACAAATTTGAAACCTTTTGAGAACTGACATGATGCTCAAAGGAAATGCTCATTGCAGCACTCCAAATTTCAGATTTTCATATTAGAGATGCTGAACTGGTATGCATAATGCAAATATTCTAAAATCAAAAAAGCAAAAAAACCCAAGTCCAAGCACTTCTGATCCCAAGCATTTCAGATAAGGGATACTCAACCTATATATATATATTGTTGAGCATATCACCTAACTTGACCTGATCTATCTCCCTCCCATACCATTTTCCCACATCCTTGGATTGTGCTCTCTGTAGAACATAGTAAGTCAATGATAACTGCCTCTAATACACCTCAACCCCTCTTCTGAACATTACCTTCATTCATCATCTAGCTATAACTGAATTTTGTTGCCCCCCGGAGACATTGCCTTGCTTGAAATACTACCAAATAAAGCCTCTTCCAACTACCTTCACCACTGAACCCATGTATCAGGTTCAGCAGGTGAGTTTATGACCCCTTTGCTCTGTTTACTTTTTAAAATCTTTTATCTTCCTTATTTATTAGAACAAAACAAAACAAAAAGAAGAAAGAAAGGAACCAGGCCTTTTGAAAATCAGACTGCCATATTGCCCCTCCTCGCTGCTATCAGTGGAGATTTCCAGGATATCGTCATTCTACATTGACACTGGACCACTGTTGTCTTCTCCATCGTTATTTTTGCTATAATTCTGGGCAATTTCAAATTCCAGGTAGGTGATTTATCTAACACATTGACCCATTAGTTTTGTGGCCTCTTCAACAGCAATGATCTTTTACTCCACATGAAACTATGTATTCCATGGATACATTACCACTTTTGGTACTGCCCTAAGTTTTGCATTTCTGAAACTCAATTTCAGGTATCCAACTTCTAACTTCCATCTCTTGCTGGTACCCCCACTACTCACATGTGCACAAAGCCTGAGAGTGACCAATTCTAACCCACAGCTTCATTATAATACTAAAAATCACATCCAGGGATAGAGATTTAACGTGCCAATTAGGCAGGCAACACACGAAGAATCATGTTATCCAACTGCACAGGCGCTGATATTTCCTGTCTCTGTATGCTAAAACATCTCTCCTTTCCTGCTATAGCCCCTCTAATACTGTCCTTCCAGCTTCCTTTGGGAAGCCAACCAGATAATTTTTCCTCTTACGCTGACTCACTTGTGCTCAATCATAAGCCCCAGTAAAGCCTTGTCTGGGACATTTTTTGGCTTCATGTCAGTTCAATATCTATGGCTTGAGAGCCCAACAGCCCATGGTCGATAACATTTTTAGCTTCCTTTTTCTACTATTGCTAGCCCAACAAACTTTCAAACATTTTGGGACATACAGCCTCTCAACTCTATCAAATTTACTTCCCTTTACTCTCCTCTTTGTTACCTCTCCTCACTCATAAAAAATGTTTAGAGTAATAATATTTCAAACATAAAAGATGAAAAAAGATTAATGTGCTGAAAATCCACTTTTCCATTATCTGAACTAAAATATGAAACTCCTTTTTGATCTCATTTCTACCTCCATTGCCTCCAAAGTAACCACAATACTGAATATTTTCATTTTAAATTATCTTTTAAAATCATTTTCAAGTATACAGTTCTACTTTTAATACATATGTATGCTTCCCTAAAGATATATAAGATTGTTTAGCATGTTTTTAGATTTTATAAGAATTGTTTTATACTGTATATATTCTACAAAGTGTCTTTTTTGATCTAAGTTATGTTTATGAAATTTACTCCTGTTGGTATGTGGACCTGTTTCCAACCATTTCACCATTCTCATTTGTTGTACATTATTCCATCGAATAAATATGCCATATTTGATTCATTCATTCTTCTATTAACGGACCTTAGGTTGTTGTTATTGTGGAGGTTGTTTTTTTCTATTACAAACAATTTTGGTCGTACGGATTCTCTCCTTTATTATCGTGCCACACTATTTAATCTAATGTTTGCCTATTAAGGAAATAAAAACACTTCACAGCAGTCTGAGCTTTGTGAGGTATGCAAAATGTATCAGTCCCAGAGAAACATCAGTATGGGACTTCAATCATTCCCTCCCTGACACACCCATTCCTGGGGCCAGTCGTTTAACGGCATTTTGTTCCTCACTAGCTGCCTCCTGCGTTGGATTTAAGTCCTGGAATTTGTGATACAAAGAACAATGTATAGCCAATTGATAGCTTGTGATATTTTAATGCAAATTCTTGGTAAAAAACTTACAAACTGCCCTTTCTTTTCCTTTATAAATCTGCTTACAACTAATGCTAATCAGAGTGTATATTCAGGGCAATTTAGATCTGTGTTCTCGGTTTGCAATCCTCAAGCTTGGGCCAAATCAACTCTCTATTTATATTAAGTTTGCCTCAGGTGTTTTTTTGTAAGTCGATACTATTGGACCCTCAGAATAAACGCAATTAGGCTATATTGAATTTATTTTTAAAAACATTGTATATTTAGTTTGATAAAATGTTTTCATCTATGTTCATAAATGTGATGACATGTTATTTCCTTTCCTGTGTGTGTTCTCTTTAGGGAAGCTTGTATTAGAAAATCAGACTCACCAACTTCATATGAGTTACAGATTGTTCCCTCTGTTTCTATTCCCTGGAAGGGTTTGAGTAGATTAAAATTATATATAACTTGCATGTTCAGCAGGTATCATCAATAAAACGCTTAGCATTGTGTGTTTTTATGGGTAGATTTTAAATTGCTTATTCAAAATCTTTAATGATTGTAAGCGTTTTTCAATTTTTCAATTTTTTTTTGAAATTAGCTTTAGTAAGTTACAATTTTCTAGAAAATAATTTACTTCCTCTTAGTTTTCACAACTATTATCCTGAACTTCTTTTAGCATTCTTTATTATCTTTCCGGTTTCTCTCTCATCTGTAGTTACAGACCTCCTCATTTCAGACACGTTATTTCTTGCTTTTCCTTTTTCAGCCATGTCAAAGATTTAGTAAATTTCAACCTTTTCAGAAAACTGCTTTGGTTTTGTTGGTCCATTCTATGTATATTTGTTTTCAAATTCATTTATTTTACTTTATTGCTTTGTTCATTCTATTTTCTTAGTGATCAGTTTTTCTTCCTTGTAATAGCTTATAAATTTTCAGTCTGCTAAATATTGTACCTATTATTTTAAAAGTTGCTAGATTGCATTTTGTTTCTGAGGAGTTCTAAGTATTTTACATTTCTCTTATGATTATTTTTTTGACCCATGAATTATTTAGAAGAATGTTTTTAATTTCCAGATAGATACTTTGTTTCAGTAATTTTGTAGCAGATGTCTACCTTAGTTGTATTGTGATTAAAGTTAATGGATTCTGTGATCTTAATTTTATAAAGTCTGTTTTATGGTATACTCCATAATCTGTTTTTTCTAAAATATCTTTCCACTTTGGAGTCAGAAGCACCACATTTTCTTGTTTTTCTTTCTATCCCAGTAGATTTCCCTTTTCAGTCTGTTTTTACAAACACTTCTTTTCTGTCAAACTTCTAAATTTGTGGCTGTCATAGGGGCTGGTTCTTAACCCTCCCTTCCATCCCATCTTAAGTGATTACACTTGTGCCATTTCTTTATCCGCCATCTATATACCACACCTGAACTCATGTATGTAGTTCCTGTTCTCTTCTTTCAAGTTCAAATGCACATATTCAGTTCAATAATTCCCCCTGGATATTGAGGTACAGTGGAAAATGCTTCTTCCCACTCTCACCCCCTAGAAAAGAATATCCAAGAATCTGTGGACGTTGCTTTATTTGGAAAAGAGTCTGCAAAAATGACTAAATTAATGATCTTGATAAAAAGAAATTATCCTGGATTATCCAGGTGGATCCTAAATACAATCATATATGTCCCCGTAAGAGAGAGGCTGACAAAATTTCATATGGACAGAAGAGAAGATACAAAGAAGAGAAGAAGGGAATGTGACCGTGGAGCCAAAGAGAACTAACACCAGAAGACAGACTTGGCAAGAAATGAATTCTGCCGGAGCTTCCAAAGGAAGTCTGTCTCTGCTAACACCTTGCATTTGGCCCACTGAAATCGATTTTGTATTTCTGGCCTCCAGGACCATGAGAGAATAAAGTTGTGTTGTTTTAAGCCATCAAGTTTGTGGGAATTTGTTACTGCAGCCCTAGGAAACTAATGTATATGTCCAATGGGCATCTTAGTTTCCTGCTTTAAAGCAGAGCTCTGGATTTCCTCCCCAATCCTCTTCTCTTCTTAGTTGTCATTTCCATTTCCAAGAAATAAGCTAGAAGTGACCCTTACTATTTCTTTTTCCCTCTCTCTACTCATCCAATTTAATAGCATATCTAGTTGACATTACCTTCAAAATCTAATCTAAATGTTTTCCTATCTTCTCTGCTACCTTCAGTCCAAGCCACTATTATCTCTTGCCTGGATTACTACGATAGTCTTCTGTAAGAATGCTGTACTTCTAACTTTGCAACCAAACAGTCCATTCTCCACATATGTACCAAAGTTATCTGTCAAAAATGTAAATCAGAATAAGGTATCCCTTACTTCAAACACCCCAATGAATTTCTTTGGCATTAACCTAGAATCCAAACTACTGATAAGAACTTGTATGACTTACACCTGACTGTCTCCTCTAAGTCTTCCCTGTCCCACATTCTGTTCTGTCCTTCTACAGTAAACTTGTTTTAGGTCTCAGCCTTTGTACTTGTTCCTGCCTCTCCCTGGAACTCTCTGTCACAGTATTTTTCATGAGAAGATACTAATCTCTTCATTATTCTGACCAAATATCACCTCCTCAGAGAATCAGTCACTCTGTATGTGTATTTCTGTATCTTTATATTTTTCTAGCTCTATCTTTGTCTCTACCACTATCTTATTTCTCTTTCAACCTATCCATCTATCATCTATCTATCTATATCTATCTATCTATCTATCTATCTATCTATCTATCTATCTCTATCTATATATATTCTATATCTATCATCTATCTCTATCTATTTAGCTACCTATCATCTATCTGTATATATGTCTATTATCGATCTATCCATCTCTATCTACCTACCTATCTATCTATATATCTATCTATCTATCTATCTATCCATCCATCCCTCCATCTATCTGCAGGGTTGGGGGTGGGAATAAACAGTTTAGGCTTCTATTTGGCCATCTTGTTCCACCCTCCCATCCATCAATCTATCTTTCTATCATATATCTTTCTTTCTGTCAATCGTATCTGAATCTATAGCTATGCTAGCCAGTAAACTTTCTGGGACAATAAAAGTGCTTCCTGTGCTATACTATATGGTGGCAGTAATTCTATGTGGTGATTGCTCTTGAAATATTTAGTATGATTAAAAATTGAAATTTTGAAATTTAATTTTAATCCATAACTTAAACAGATTAATTTTCTGTAATCTATAACTTGGAAAATAATATTTTTTAACAGGGTCACCAAACTATAGCCATAGGCCAAGTCCAGCTTGCTTCTTGTTTTTGTAAATAAAGTTTTATTAGGACACAGGTACGCTCATTTATTTCTATATTGTGTATGACTGTGTCTATGCTACACAGGCTCAGTAGTTGTGATAGAGAATTTATGGATTGCAAAGCTTGAAATAATCATCATCTGGCCCTTTACAGAAAAAGTTTGCTAACCATTGTTATACATGTTTAAAATAGTTGTTGCTATACATTTAAAAAATAGTTGATGCTCTATGTCTAAGTCCTTGGTTAGTAATCAAACCCAAATTATAAAATTGTACTGTGGCTGGGTGCAGTGGCTCATGCCTGCAATCCTAGCACTTTGGGAGGCTGAGGCAGGTGGATCACTTGAGGTCAGGAGTTCGAGACCAGCATGACCAACATGGAGAAACCCCATCTCTACTAAAAATACAAAATCAGCTGGGCATGGTTGCGCATGTCATCTTATGGCAACTTTTCATATAGTAATTAATTTTCTGTGGTTATTAATTGTCCTATGTATCTTCTAAAATTTTTAAGAAATATATATTGTTTTTCAAATAATTTGAAAAGCAACACATACTTTCAGTTCTTAAGCAACATTAGTATTGTTTTAAATTCATTACCACTCTCCCATTTAGAGGCAATTATTACTTTATGTTGATACACTTTCCTTCAGACCTTTTTTTAAATTTTTTTTTATTTTTTATTATACTTTAAGTTCTAGGGTACATGTACACAATATGCAGGTTTGTAACATATGTATATATGTGCCATGTTGATGTGCTGCACCCATTTAGGTATATCTCCTAATGCTATCCCTCCCCACAATAGGCCGCGGTGTGTGATGTTCCCCTTCCCCTGTCCAAGTGATCTCATTGTTCATTCCCACCTATGAGTGAGAACATGCGGTATTTGGTTTTCTCTTCTTGTGATAGTTTGCTGAGAATGATGGTTTTCAGCTGCATCCATGACCCTACAAAGGACACGAGCTCATCCTTTTTTATGGCTGCATAGTATTCCATGGTGTATATGTGCCACATTTTCTTAATCCAGTCTGTCACTGATGGACATGTGGGTTGATTCCAAGTCCCTGCTATTGTGAATAGTGCTGCAATAAACATACTTGTGCATGTGTCTTTATAGCAGCATGGCTTATAATCCTTTGGGTATATCCTCAGTAATGGGATGGCTGGGACAAATGGTATTTCCAGTTCTAGATCCTTGAGGAATCGCCATACTGTTTTCCACAATGGTTGAACTAGTGTACAGTACCACCAACAGTGCAAAAGTGTTCCTATTTCTTCACATCCTCTGTAGCACGTGTTGTTTCCTGATTTTTTAATGATTTCCATTCTAGCTGGTGTGAGATGGTATCTCATTGTGGTTTTGATTTGCATTTCTCTGATGGTGAGTGATGATGAGCATTTTTTCATGTATCTGTTGGCTGTATGAATGTCTTGTTTTGAGAAATGTCTGTTCAGATCCTTTGCCCACTTTTTGATGGGGTTGTTTGATTTTCTCTTGTAAATTTGATTGAGTTCTTTATAGGTGCTAGATATTAGCCCTTTGTCAGATGAATAATTTACAAAATTTTTCTCCCATTCTGTAGGTTGCCTGTTCACTCTGATGGTAGTTTCTTTTGCTGTGCAGAAGCTCTTTAGTTTAATTAGATCCCATTTGTCAATTTTGGGTTTTGTTGCCATTGCTTTTGGTGTTTTAGACATGAAGTCCTTGCCCATGCCTATGTCCTGAATGGTATTACCTAGGTTTTCTTCTTGGGTTTTTATGGTTTTAGGTCTAACATTTAAGTCTCTAATTCATCTTGAATTAATTTTCGTGTAAGGAGTAAGGAAAGGATCTAGTTTCAGCTTTCTACTTTTGGCTAGCCAATTTTCCCAGCACCATTTATTAAATAGGGAATCCTTTCCCCATTTCTTGTTTTTCTCAGATTTGTCAAAGATCAGATGGCTGTAGATGTGTGGTATTATTTCGGAGGGCTCTGTTCTGTTCCTTTGGTCTATATCTCTGTTTTGGTACCAGTACCATGCTGTTTTGGTTACTGTAGCCTTGTAGTATAGTATGAAGTCAGGTAGCGTGATGCCTCCAGCTTTGTTCTTTTGGCTTAGGATTGTCGTGGCAATGCTAAGGGTCGTTTTTGGTTCCATATGAATTTTAAAGCAGTTTTTTTCCAATTCTGTGAGGAAAGTCATTGGTAGCTTGATGGGGATGGCATTGCATCTATAAATAACCTTGGGCAGTATGGCCATTTTCACAATATTGATTCTTCCTATCCATGAGCATGGTATGTTCTTCCATTTGTTTGTATCCTCTTTTATTTCACTGAGCAGTGGTTTGTAGTTCTCCTTGAAGAGGTCCTTTACATCCCTTGTAAGTTGGATTCCTAGGTATTTTATTCTCTTTGAAGCAATTGTGAATGGAAGTTCATTC
>NW_016824105.1:119251-123720 GCF_001698545.2 Rhinopithecus bieti
TGTCTGTAAAGGATTTTATTTCTCCTTCACTTATGAAACTTAGTTTGGCTGGATATGAAATTCTGGGTTGAAAATTCTTTTCTTTCAGAATGTTGAATATTGGCCCCCACTCTCTTCTGGCTTGGAGAGTTTCTGCCAAGAGATCTGCTGTTAGTATGATGGGCTTCCGTTTCTGTGTATCTCGACCTTCTCTCTGGCTGCCCTTAACATTTTTTCCTTCATTTCAACTTTGGTGAATATGACAATTATGTGTCTTGGAGTTGCTCCTCTCGAGGAGTATCTTTGTGGCGTTTTCTGTATTTCCTGAATTTGAATGTTGGCCTGCCCTACTAGTTGGGGAAGTTCTCCTGGATGATATCCTGAAGAGTGTTTTCCAACTTGGTTCCATTTTCCCCTCACTTTCAGGCACCCCAATCAGACGTAGATTTGGTCTTTTCACATAATCCCATATTTCTTGGAGGCTTTGTTCATGTCTTTTTACTCTTTTTTTTTCTACACTTCTCTTCTCGCTTCATTTCATTCATTTGATCTTCAATCGCTGATACTCTTTCTTCCAGATGATCAAGTCGGTTACTGAAACTTGGGCATTGGTCATGTAGTTCTCGTGTTATAGTTTTCATCTCTATCAGTTCTTTTAAGGACTTCTCTACATTGGTTATTCTAGTTAGCTATTCATCAAATCTTTTTTCAAGGTTTTTATTTTCTTTGCACTGGTTATATAGTTCCTCCTTCAGCTCTGAGAAGTTTGATCGACTGAAGCCTTCTTCTCTCAACTTGTCAAAGTCATTCTCCATCCGGCTTTGTTCAGTTGCTGGCAATGAGCTGCGTTCCTTTGAAGGGGGAGATGCACTCTGATATTTTGAATTTCCAACCTTTCTGCACTGCTTTTTCCCCATCTTTGTGGTTTTATCTGCCTTTGGTCTTTGATGATGGTGACGTGCTGATGGGGTTTTGGTGTGGGTGTCCTTTCTGTTTGTTAGTTTTCCTTCTAACAGTCAGGACCCTCAACTGTAGGTCTGTTGGAGTTTGCTTGAGGTCCACTCCAGATCCTGTTTGCCTGGGTATCAGCAGCAGAGGCTGCAGAAGATAGAATATTGCTGAACAGAGAGTGTTGCTGTCTGATTCTTGCTCTGGAAGCTTCGTCACAAGGGTGTACCCCACCATGTGAGGTGTGAGGTTTCGGTCTGCCCCTAGGGGTCAGGGACCCACTTGAGCAGGCAGTCTGTCCGTTCTCATATCTCAACCTCCATGCTAGGAGATCCACTGCTCTCTTCAATGCTGTCAGACGGGGGCGTTTACCTCTGCCGAGGTTTCTGCTGCTTTTTGTTTAGCTATTACCTGTCCCCAGAAGAGGAGTCTATGGAGGCAGTCTGGCCTCCTTGAGCTGTGGTGGACTCCACCCAACTTGAGCTTCCCAGAGGCTTTGTTTACCTACTTAAGCGTCAGCAATGGTGGGTGCCCCTCCCCCAGCCTCACTGCTGCCTTGCAGTTAAATCTCAGACTGCTGTGCTAGCAATGAGGGAGGCTCCGTGGGCGTGGGACTCTCTGGGCCAGATGTGGGATATAATCTCCTGGTGTGCCCTTTGCTAAGACCCTTGGTAAAGCGCAGTATTAGGGTGGGAGTTACCCGATTTTCCAGGTGTTTTGTGTCTCAATTTCCTTTGGCTAGGAAAAGGAATTCCCTTCCCCCTTGTGCTTCCCAGGTGAGGCGATGCCTCGCCCTGCTTCAGCTCTCACTAGTTGGGCTGCACCTGTGGACCAGCACCAACTGTCCCACATGACCCAGTGAGCTGAACTCAGTACCTCAGTTGAAAATGCAGAAATCACCCATCTTCTCTGTCGCTCACGCTGGGAGCTGGAGGCTGGAGCTGTTCCTATTCGGCCATCTTGTGCGCACCTCCCAGACCTTTTATTTTTACATTTAACTTTATACTGCTTCTTTGTGTGTGTGTTTTCATGGAACAATGTTGTGGTCATTCTCTGGATGAAAGTGGTGACTTCCTGTATAGATAATTTAATCCCTATTTTCGAGGGGTTTAGCAAACTGTGACACAATTCACCTGAAACACAAGCACTCAGTATGATCTCATCATTGTTTTATCTCCTTCTAAAGATCCACATCAAAAATATATGAGAATAATAGTTGATAGTATCTGGAGTGCCTGCAAGTTCAAGTGAAAATAGACCCTTTGGTGTTTCTATATGTTATTTGATCCTGAAATCACAATGACCACACTGTTGTACTTATTATTGATGGAATAAAAAGCACGCAAAATAAAATGTTACATTTTATTTTTGGCAGTAACTTTTGTAAGAGGAAGCTATTCACCAAGAAATTGTATCATGTATGAGTTTTCTACCAGAGAAATGTTAGTCTGCCATTTATTTCAGAGATGTTTGAACCTAGTGTTAAAAGTAAAGGATATGGGACAGGTTCAAATTCTCCCTCTGCTAGTCACTAGTGGTGTGACCTCTGGTACTTTCTAACCAGTGTGTGCCTCAGTTTCTTCATCTATTAAATGGCACAATTATAGAACGAAGCTCCTAGGGTTATTATGAAGACTCAGTGATTTAAAATATATAGAAGAGTACCTGAAGCAGCAAATAAGCTTAGCTTAGCTATTCATTACTAAAATGAGATCACAGTTTTGGAGGTAGATAAAAAAATAATTTTACTTTTCTTCCTGGTTTCCATTGAAGTGGAGCCATTTTATTTATTTTATTTTATTTTTATTTTATTGATGAAAGGACTCATCCAATCTACAGTAGCACTTGTTCATATGATACCTGTAATGCATCCAATATAAAGTAAGCTTTCAAATTCCAACACTATGCAATTGGGAGAAGCCTTGGATGATATTTATACTATTTTCCTAAGGATTTTCATTAAATTGGCTCTTCTTTTTCATCCTTGCAGAATCTTCAGAAAAAAAATGTCCTTTTAGGAATCTAAGCACTTTTCTCTCCTTTCTCCCTATGGCTAATTTTCATTTTAATTATGTCCTATAGGACACAACCAGAGAGACAGCATGGCGCAGGGCCACATTTCTGCCTTACTAACAAAGTGAGCAATGAAGCTTGAACCAGCTACTGAATCTTTCTGAGTATCAGTTTGCTCAGCTCTGAAATGAATATACTAATAATTATTCTTTCTAGCTGACAGAGGTATTGTTATAATCAAATGATATATGATGAAGGGTATAAATACAGTACTGTACCAATATATATTTATAGCAATATTGTCACAATTCCATCTTTTTTTCCACCCACATACATTTACAATTCTAGAAGGGCTACTGGTTTGTCAATATAGTCCCATGGGACTGCAGTGACCAGTGGACAGCAGGTTGTTGAGCATGGTACAGTTGCCTATGAACAGTTCTTCCAATTGACCGATACCAAGCTGACATTTACTTAGGCAACATGGCTCAACAGAGCAGCA
The DNA here is from genome assembly GCF_001698545.2 of Rhinopithecus bieti. Taxonomy (NCBI): domain Eukaryota; kingdom Metazoa; phylum Chordata; class Mammalia; order Primates; family Cercopithecidae; genus Rhinopithecus; species Rhinopithecus bieti. The sequence goes on from NW_016824105.1 coordinate 122,694, forward strand.
AGAATGCAACTCCCTCATGTGAATAATGGAAAACATATATGGAGAGAATGGGTGTTTTTCTAGGGATGTGAGGAACAACATTTGGAAAAACTGAGGAAAATGGGCTTTTACCATTTGGCTTAAATTTATATTGTGATAATACAGAACTGAATTCCCTTAAATGTTTAAACACCTCTTTGGTGACAGACAGTGGCAGAAAAGGCACAGAACATAGTACTTTCCAGAAAATTGGCCTCCTTATTGTTATCCTCCATGCCTGTGCCCAAGCATTGGGCTTTGCAGCAAAGTAAGCCAGCTTGATTCAGTCAGTAATGCTATTAGATAACACAGGTTTAGGCGACCGAAATTTGATTTCTCCTGCTCAGGATATAATTTCTCCCTGTCAAATTGTAGTTTCATGTGGGTTTTGCAAACTGCTAGTAGAATCTGGGATACCTTTAAAATAGTTAAATGTTCTATTTATTTTATTCAGTTATTGGCTATGTACATATTGCCAGTATACTGGATCAGACCCTGAGACAGGCACTGAAAACACACAGCAACTTTCATGAGTTTACACTATGGGGTCCATAGTATTTTGATTCTGCCTATTCCCAAAAAGATTTTGAGTAGTATATATGAATAAAGCCAAAGTAAAAAGAAAGAAAAGAAACAAAGAGAGAAAGAAAAGAATTAAAATAAAATGACAAACCACACAAGAAAACACATGTATAGATTTTACCTGCCCCCTTCAATGAGCTATTACAATCACTATTCTTTGGAAAGTGATACGACTTGATTTATCTCGGCTCACTAAATAACAACAGGTTTACTTATGTTTACATAGTCAAATATTCCAATAAACTTTTCCTCACCACTGCCTTACAAATTTTTCTGGAAAAGCAAGGGTTTCTCTGAAACTAAACGTAGGTGACTCATTGTAATCCTTGCTTTATTACAGAAACATTGTTCAAATAGGCAAACGAGGTATTGAACTTTTTGAAAGGCAAGGGGTATTTATGACTCTAACCCAGTCAAGAGGTTTTTT
>NW_016824106.1:0-2933 GCF_001698545.2 Rhinopithecus bieti
TTTTGCATTTTTTAGTAGAGAGGAGGTTTCACCGTGTTAGCCAGGATGGTCTCAATCTCCTGACCTCGTGATCCGCCCGTCTCGGCCTCCCAAAGTGCTGGGATTACAGGCTTGAGCCACCGCGCCCGGCCGCATATTTTATTTAACTTATGGATCAGCACCTCATTTCTGTGTCACATATCACATGCCCAGCATCGCGCCACCTAATGAGGAAGAGAAGAGCCCCCACATGAGGTAGAATAAAGCGGTACCCTCACTGTGTATGCATTCAATCTTTTAGGGGCCTAAGCATCACAGAGGTGTAGCTACCATTAAAACTAAGAAACAAGAGGATAATTAAAATAGCTATTGTTAGGAACTAGCCATGATGTTTCACATTCTAAAGGCTACCAGAATTTTTTAGAATTACCAAACTCATGCTGGGTAGGTGGACATAAATAGGAAAAACATGGTTTTGTGTTAGCTATTTTTAAAGCTATGCTTGTATAAAAAGGACATAGAATATTTCATTTAACGTATGGATCAACCCCATGTCTCCATGCTGGGTATGACATTTCCAGCATTGTGTCACCTACAGGAGGAGGTGAAGCTCCCCCACACAAAGTATGTTGGAGTGATATCCTAGCTGTGTTGGTTTCCAATATATTGCAACATATTTCATTCTATTTAAGGCTGATTAAATGTTCAGTTTATGTTGTCTATTTTTTTGACCAAACTGAAAGGAGTAAAAGCATACAAGCTCGTTGTCAGCTTTGAAGTTAAAACAAAAGTCATAATCTAATCACATCCTACAAGAAGTAGGCTTCAAAAACCTGGATATATCAAGATTATTTGAAATATGGATCTACATCTACTATTTTTAAGAGTGACCTTTGCCCTAAGTATTCACTGTGCCTTGAGATATCACCCAAGGATTATATGAAGTTATTATGATTAACACTGAAACATTCATTATCCAGAATCTGAACACAAATCTCTACAGTGTCACAGCAAGTCATGTGATTCTCAATCCAGGGTACAACAACATTTCAGTAAGTGCTATGAAAAGATAAGATTTCTCATTTCAGAGTGCAAGCCAAACGAGAGGGCTTGGCTTTGCCGGCAGCACTTGTTCCACCTGAAGTAGTAAAAGTAGCTAAATAGCTGAAACAACACACTGAATACAAAGCAGTCATCAAAATGCATTTCTTTAGCAGACAATGCTTTCAGAGGATGCATAGATATACTGCTAAAATTTTGAAGAAACAAGCAGTAGACTGAATTACATAAGTATGGGAGGTTTTTTATACAGTTGGATGAAAACATTTCTAATATCCTATTATAAAACTTTTCTACATTCTAGGTTTTTTTGTTTTGTGTTTTTTGTTTTGTTTTGTTTTGGAGACGGAATTTCGCTCCTGTTGCCCAGGCTGGAGTGCAATGGCACGATCTCGGCTCACTGCAACCTGCGCCTCCTGGATTCAAGCAATTCTCCTGCCTCAGCCTTCCGAGTAGTTGAGATTACAGTGGGATTACAGGTATGCACCACCACACCTGGCTAATTCTGTATTATTATTTCTTTTTAGTAGACATGAAGTGTCTCCGTATTGGTCAGGCTGGTCTCGAACTCCTGACCTCAGGTGCCTCGGCCTCCCAAAGTGCTGGGATTACAAGTGTGAGCCACCATGCCCAGCCTACATTCCATTTTAATAATACATTAAGAACTATTTAGTGAAACACCAAATGAAAGAGCACACACACATTCTCAAAAGTAAATAAACTCTTTAACTTAAAAAATACAAGGATTTATTTTAAAAGCAATTGCAGCAAAAGCTTACAGCCATAGCTCAACCCTCCTAACGAGATCTGTAGAATAAATCTTTAGATGCCCAAGTAAGGCCAGAACCTCAGAGATTTAAGTTCAGCTCCCATCAGTTCCCCACAGGGGAAATCCAGCTCTCAGTGACATCAGGATTAGTAAATAGGGCTTGGTACTGGGTTGTCTTTATGTGAATATTTCACTAAGAGTAAATATATTTTCTCAAGAGGTAGTCTACACATGCATTCTCCCTGACTGAATCTTGCGTTCTCTAAAGTTAAGTAGATTAAACACAGATAAACACAGATTCCCATTTTATGGATTTGGTTTTACTGTAAGTTACATCATAGCTTTCAAGACTTAAAAGTGTGCCTAAATAAAGTAAAAATGTAAGTAATTATTATTTGTTTGGCAAGCAAAATATTTCAGAATGAGGTCCCTGGTGGTGAAGATATTAAGAAATCACTGATGCCCAACACTGTTGGACTATATTCATTTTAAACACATTTTGGTTCTGTCCCCTAATCCTGGTATGCTAACAAGGATATACTGTTTTTCTAGAGTTCCTCTCCAGGAATTCAGGTCATATTTCAGATCCTCCAGACCTCAGATGTGGTTCAAAATATCAAGAGGCACTTCCTTAATTCAATAAATATTCATTTAGGATCCACTATATGCCAGTATTCCATGAAAGCTTAATTTTGTAATATGGTTTTGTGTGTGTGTGTATATATGTACAAAGACATATGTATGAAGATATTACCCATACCATTGTTAATAATGAGAAATAAGTGGAAACAAGTATTTATCAATAGATGATATGACTCACCTGAACAACAGAACTTTAAGATTATTAAAAAGAGACACATCGTTATGTATTAGTATGCAAATATGCCAAAAGAATAAGACCAAAAGTTGTAAAATAAATTAATTTAAATTTAAAAAAAGGCTACAGTAAGAAATGCACCGAATGTTAAAAGGTATGATTTGATTAACTGTGTAAAAATTAGAATTTCAAAATACTGTGTAGAATATTTAAAATTCCTAATGAGATAGGAAGAAAGCATTAAAGTTTTATACATGTGAAATTTTGCTCCTGGCAAAGCACTTAAAAGCTCCAGAATTTTCATATTAG
>NW_016824107.1:0-1018 GCF_001698545.2 Rhinopithecus bieti
TTGGGTCGGCTGGGTGCGGTGGCTCACGCCTGTAATCCCAGCATGTTGGGAGGCCGAGACATGTGGATCACCTGAGGTTAGGAGTTCAATACCAGCCTGGCCAACGTGGTGAAACCCTGTCTCTACTAAAAATACAAAAATTAGCTGGGTGTGGTGGTGGGCACCTGTAATCCCAGCTACTTGGGAGGCTGAGGCAGGAGAGTCGCTTGAACCTGGGAGGCAGAGGTTGCAGTGAGCTGAGATCGCAACATTGCACTCCAGCCTGGGCAACAGGAGTGAAACTCCATCTCAAAATTAAAAAAAAAAAGGGGGGGGGAAGTTGTCAAAGATGTCAAAAGGTTTAAACACTTGGCTAGGTGAGGTTCTATGTCACTGAGAAACAGTATTTAGTTACTTATTTAACCAAAATAACACTAAAGATTTCAAAAATAACTATAGGAGGTAACATGATTGTAGAAAACCTCAGCTCTTTTAAAAGTAAAAGAAGCAGAGTACAGTGGCTCATGCCCGTAATCCCAGAACTTTGGGAGTCCTAGGCAGGTGGATAACGAGATCAGCCTGGCCAACATGGTGAAACCCCGTCTCTACTAAAAACACAAAAATTAGCTGGGCATGGTGGCGGGCACCTATGATCCCAGCTACTGGGGAGGCTGAGGCAGGAGAATCGTTTGAACTCAGGAGGTGGGAGTTGCAGTGAACCGAGATCACACCACTGCACTCCAGCTTGGGTGACAGAGCAAGACTCCATCTCAAAAAAAAAAAGTGAAAAACCTCAATCCTCTTAAATAATCAAGAACATGATAAAGATTAACATAAAGCACAGAATCTTTTTCATCTAGGTGGGTTACTTAAAAAGTAAAGAAAAACCTCTTATAATCTCTTATTAACAGCAGATCAGCAATCCAAGAATACTTTGTCATTTTTAACAGAGATTAAACCAAATTGTAGCAGTGTATTTTTGATATTGAAGTTCATTTCTTTCTATTTATTTATTTATTTATTTATTTATTTATTTATT
>NW_016824108.1:0-1022 GCF_001698545.2 Rhinopithecus bieti
CTTGATACAGAGAGGCTTGAGACAGCATATGAAAATACAATATAGCAGGTGAAAAGTTTAAAAAGTGAATTTATTAAAAATCAAGAAAAGTTGGTTAAATATTGTAGGAAATGAAAGAACGTTAAGAATAAAGTAACATATTTAGTTTATACAGGGAGGCCTTGTACTTTGCTGGAGATTGATCTCTATTTTGTAAAATTTCTACTAGTCATTGCACAGAAAGACACATAATCTATAACATTAAGGTAAATATGAAGCAAATAATATAGTCAGTCTCACAAGCCTCCATTTCATATTATTTCCACATAAAAATTCTAAAAGTCCATTCTGTAAAAATAATTTGAGGAGAAGTAAGGTGTCAAATGAAAGTAGTTCAAATATATAAATATGTGCTGGAATGGTTGAGTCAATAATAATTATTTTACTTTCTAAAGAAATAGCCAGGTCAATTCTGATATTAATAACAAATAAGAACCAAACACATGCCGTAATCTGTGCTGACCAGACATAAGTTGCCTTCTTCAGGCCTCATAACGAGCCAGGAAAGTAAGTGCTATGTATCCATAAACACTTAGCTATAATTCTGAAATCCAAAAACAAGATGAAAACCAAAGGCTGCTTTCATTGTTGCTGTTGTTTGTTTTTTTCATAAGTTTGACGTTAAAACCCTTTTATTGGCAAATACTGTTGACCTGAACTGAGGTGAGACTGTTTATAATCTCTACTTATTCCACTGAGAGTGACTATTATTAATGTGTTTCTTTGTAAAAAAAAACCAAAATGCTTTTGCAGGCCTCCTTAGGTTGCTACATATTACACAGATAAGTACCACATTACCTTTCTAAAGATACAATTTTCTGAATTCTGAAAATATCTGCCTCCCAAGAGTTTCAGATAAAGGATTATTAATCTGTATTGCTATGTGAGTTTTACAAATGATGTAAGAGAGGCTCAAGATCACACATCTAAAATGTGCTTAAAGTAGGATTTCATATATATATGGTGTTTGTGGAAACACCATA
>NW_016824109.1:0-15453 GCF_001698545.2 Rhinopithecus bieti
CTTGTGTTTCTTCAAATCTTGCTTTAGTTTTGTATCACATTTAAATAGCCATTCTAGTTTATCTTGATGCTTTGCCATATTAGTAAAGTGCTTTCTTTGTTAGGTTAAAATTGAGTAATAAAGCTTATTAATCTAATTTATTTAGCCATTCCCCAAGAGTCTCACTGTTCGTACCAGAAAGACATAACCAAGGCTCTGATACCTACTACCTGGTGGTTGTCCTAACTGTGGGATGATACTAGAGAGGAAATAGCCATCTTCTTAGAGTCTGCCCACACAATCTCACATTTGTACAATACTGGCAATTCCAAATGTGTTTGATGGACCAGGTGCCCACTTAACATCTTTGTGATGGGGATTTGTGGGAGACAAGATCCAACTGAGACTTCCAATCCTGAGAATCTCAGGTAGCTCACTGGCCCCATTTCTGCCTTTTTGGGGATTATCAGTGTGCCTGACTTTGCCTTGGATATTGGCCCCTTGCTGATAAACTACATATGGTCTTGGAGGTCACAGAAGGAAGAGACACAATAAATTATTCTCTAATTGACTAGAACCGATGAATCTGACCTTTTCTGAACAAAGCTATGAATCTTTCAACAATGAAGCAGCTACTTGGCAGATTAGTCATGGTGAGGTTTGTAAAGGGCTGACCTCCCCAGACAGAATGGCTCCCCAATATTGGCAAGATGGAAGAATCTGCACTCAAACTGCTAAGCCCACCTCTGCATATTGGCAGGGATTTGGTTGCCTATGTGTTTTGGAGGGAGGTGCATGTGGGGCGAACCAGGGAATAGGTCAGAAATGGTTGACAAATTGGCAAAGATAAAGGCTAGCAAGGTCATCAAGGCATTAAAGTGAACACAGAGTACCAGATTTCAGAAATGACCAGGAGACCGGTGGGCCAGACAATGGGGAAGAAAGTCACAAATGAGGAAAAAAAACATTTAAGGCAAACTGAGGAGCATAAGAATCAGTAGGCTCTCTCCATAGTGCTCATGGGGCCTCCAATTCTCTAGTAGAGAGCTGTGTCTGGCTCAGATAGAGCTTAGTCTTCCTAGGGCCCTGGAAAGACCTGCATAGAGAACTACTTTCCTGAGCTGCAGAGAACATGGTCAACCACTCCTGTTGGCTACAGTCAATTCTGCTCTGGTGGGAACAAGCTAACTTGAAGTTCCAACTATGGAGTATGTCTCATCAATCAAATAAACTTTTTTTTCTGACACCTGCTTTTCTCAGAACACTGTGTGAGGCCAGGCCAAGCCAACATAATTGGAAGGCACTGGCTATAGAACAAAGCTCAAGACCTTCATCCACTTTGAGACTCTCTGAGCTGGTCCCAATCTACCTTTCCAGGTTCACTTGCTACCTACATCCCTCACTCATGAAACCTTTTCTTTACTCGCATGGATTGACTTGCTGCTCCCCAAACTCATGCCCTTCCCTGCTACTGTGCCTTTGCTCAAGCTTTCCTTTTCATCCCTCTGACAACTCCCCCCAGCCCTCACACATTCATCACCTACTCATTCTTCAAAGCCCAGTGTAATGCCACTTCGTCCAAGATGCCCACGCTGATAACTGCCTCACAGTTGGAACAACTTTCCCTTTCTGTGCTCCCCGCTTTGCTTGTCTTCTGTTTGGTGGCAGACTTAGGGATGTGCAAATGCCTTGGGGGAGCCGTTGGCAAACAGGGACCAAGGCTTACTCAGCCCTGTTCCCTCAACAGAGCTTGCCCAAATCCTCATCTGGAAGAGGTTCCAGATACACGTTTGGTGGAATGAAATGCATTTCTTCTATCTCTGAGAAGTAGAAAATCTTTTTTTCCTTCTTCTTCTTCTAAACTTTCTCAGTTTTGATTTATGGAGTTCATTAACTTAGTTATTTTCCTCTCTTCTCATCCTTTGTGCCTGGTTCTCTAGAAGGCTGATCTTTTAGTTCCAAGGTAGAATTAAATAACTAACCTTTGTGGAGCACTTTGTAGTTTTCAAAGCACTTTCCCATCCACTACTTAATTGATTTCCTCAGCCACCCGTGAATTATACCCAATTTAGAGCTGAGAAATCTGTCTCCTATGTGAAGCAACTTGTTCAGGTCAGAGCAATTAAGTGGTCAGCCAGGGACTAGAGCCCAGACTGTCTGCCTCTAAGTCATGTCCTCCCCACTAACAGCAACCATACAGCAGAAACAACTGCCATGAGCATTTATTGACCTCTCACTCAGTGCCAGGCTCTGTGCTATGCACCTCACATGGGTTATCGTGTTTTATCCCAACAACAATTTCGTAAGGCAGGTGCTATTATTATTTCCAGTTGAGAGAGGATTTGATGGTTTAGAGGGCTTGGGCAACTGATTGAAGGGCACATGGTCAATAAGTGGTAGAGCCGGCACTTAGAACCAGATATGGCAGACTCCAGTGAGCCTGGTTGCTCTGAACTGCAGCTTCTAAGCTGTACTGCCCCTGTGCACTGGCGAGACCTGGTGCTTTGACATTCCCAGCTATCTGTGTGCACACACCTGCTAGGCTAGAAGAACTAGCATTGCCCCTGGAGTCAGAAGCCTTGAGCACCAGTCCTGGTTTGACTATCTGTGTGGAAAAAATCACTGACTATTCCTGAAACTCAGGTTTTTATTAGTCAAAGAGAAATTATCTCTCTATGTGTCTGGGCATTGAAGAAAGGCTGGAGAATAAAAGACAACTGGGTTTTCCCTGAATCTTGGCAAGGCTGCCAGTCACATTTTGTTTGCTAGTCACATCTGTTTAACCCAAACTTCGTTCTGTGTCCAAGTAAGTTCTTCTGAGGCCTTTTTATATGCCTCTTACACCCAATCACAGTCTCATCTCCTTTTTCATCCACTCCAGGAGACTTATTTCCTGTTTTGACTCATGCAAAGCCATTAACATGAAACAGTGTGCAGTGGTCTGTAAGAACTTGGACCATGCTGTCTCACAGACCTGGGCTTGAGTCCTGTCTCTCTCACTGGCCAGCAATGTGATATTTGATCTCTATGAGTTTTATTTCCTTCCTCTGTAGAACATGGGTAATCACTGTACCTACCTTAAGGGTTCTTCTGAAAATGACACCAAATAACACCCAGACAACACTCAGCACAGCACAATGTATATGCTTAAAAGGTGGTGGTTGTAAATGGTATAATTTATGCTCTCAAGCCTAAAATGTTGGCATTTTCTCCACCTCAATATTTCTTCTTTCCTTGATCCAGTGGCCCAGTCCTCTCTACTGCAACTCTCCCCCAGCTTCCTGAGGTCCCAGCTTTGTGAGTTGTCACCACCCATGCTTATTTTCAGCCTTTCTGGCTCTGCTGGCTCTTGCCTTGCAGTCTAGAAAATGCTTAGGTAGTTCCTAGTTTCCTGGAGAGTGAAGTTTGCCTTCAAAGTCATGTCTTCCTTGCTCTGGCTCCCTCCTCAGCTCCCAGCCATCTGTTCGTGGCTCTCAGTACTCTCCAGACCATGATCCCACCACAGTTACTGGAGACCTAACTGGCAAATTCGATGACTTTTTCTTGGCCTCCACTTCCCCAAGCCCTCTGTACAGAGCTGCTAACTTCACCCTCCTGAGATGAAGTTCTTTACTTCCCAGCTCCTTTCCCTCACTCATGTTGTAATCGTGGTTTTCTTCTCTTTCATCAAATACACCTTGCATCTGAGTTGCCCAGAAAGTTTCTGAAAACGATCATGAACAAAGCACTGAGACAAGATTATTGGGTCCTTCCGAACCCTGTTGACTCCTTTGGCTCCTCTCCCTTCTCTCATCTCCTAAGAGATGAATTCCTTAAGCTTCTGTCCTTGGACCAGGTCTCTGTCTTGACACTTTCTCCCTTGGAGATCTCCCACACTCCCACAGTTTCTGTGCTCATTTCTGTGTGGCTGGTTCTCAGGTCCTTATCTTCAGTCCTGTTCTCATCTGAGCCCCAGATTCCCATCTCCATATGCCTGTTGGATGCCCAACCAGACACAGAATCTTCACGCATCAGAAGAAACACTGTCTCCCCCACCAAACCTGCTCTGCCTGCTTAGTCTGTTTCTGATCATGGAGCCAACACCTCCTAATCACCAAGGATTTAGACCTATGTGCCATCTAGGAGGACCTCCTTTGTATCTCCCTCCATCAGAAAGCAGGTCCTAGGAAAGCTGCTCATATAGTGGGGATACTCTTCACCCCTCTTTCCAAGTCTGCTAGCCTTGCCTTTTCAAGCTTTCACTATTCTCATCTGGTGTCTCCTATGTGGTCCCGTGACATCCAACCTTCCTTCCTCCCAACCCCTCCGTCACATCAGTAGCTAAAAGGATCTTCTTACAACCTAGATCTGATTACTTCTTTCCCCTTGTGAGATGCCTCTTCTTTAAATTATAGGGAATTTAAATTTTATATCTTTATTTCCAGATAATATCTATACATGGATACCATGGAAAATTGTTCACCCCTTTCTCTGTCTCTCTATGCATTCTCATCTCTAATAATGAACTTAAAGGCAAGATTGGAGTAAGGCTTACCTTGACAATCGTTATTGTGTGGGGGTTGAAGGTACTTTTGATGTTCTTTGGACTTGTCTATATTGATTTAATTTCTAATTAGGAGAACACATAAATTTTACAAAAATAATAAAGTCATTCCTCAGGAAAAAGAAAAAAAAAAAAACTCCAATTGTTCCACATTATCATTGTCACTGGGGCAAAGTGCAAACTCCTTCATGTGGCTTAAGGTGCCCTCCATGATTGACCTCTACCAACCTTTGTTTCCTCACTGAAGGCCACTCCCCACTGCTGTCTTGAGCTCCAAGCACATTGACATTGCAGTCATTGGTCAGAAGGGTCATTTATTGTCATCTCCAGGGCTTTGCTTGTGTCTGTCCTCTTGTCTCCACTCCCATTGACCTTGTCCTAGATCTGTTCCTATCACTTTCTGCCTGGACTATGGAATGAGCCTTTTTTTCCTATCCAAACTCATCTTGTTCCCTTTCATTTTGCATACAATACTGGAATCATCTTCCTAGAGCACAGGAAGAATGTTTCTAGTTTACCTCCCTGATGCTGAGCCTCAGGCCTGATGCCTCATTGGGAACTCCTATAATCTGGTTCTAGTCAAGTTTTCAGCTCCATGCTTTTATCCTGCACATTTTCCTGAAATTCTGACACTCTTACAGACACATTCTTCCTATTACATGCATAGCCCTCCCTCTTTCCTCTTTTTTACTACTTTTGAAAGCAGGTTTATCCTGCCCAGTGAGGCAGACAATGGGCAAAATAAGGTGTCTCTGTGTACTACTGGGTCTTGCTTCATTCTTCAAGTGCAACTCTGGTTTCAGAGGTATTCACTGGCAACCGGGAAGTCAACCTTCCCCTTGAGAGCAGCCAACATGCTGCAGGAGAGACAGGACTGGGAATACAGACCCGGACCAGGGACAGAAACAGTGGCTAAGAAAATACCCAGGTGGGGGACTAGGTGGCAAAGGTGGGCTTTGCCACCCCTTGTTTGTCTGCTGTTTGCAGACATGATCTTGTACATGATCATGTATATGATCTTGGTGACTCACCTTCTTTCCCAGATACTCCACAGGAGGCAGAAGGAGTGAATGCCTTCAGGCGTCAAATGGGCTTCAACCACTCAGGTCCTGGGAAGGCCAGCTCACCACAAACATAAGAGTGCCGCAGAATCACACAGCCCTGCAAACAAAAGGCACTGCCATGGGTAGCCTCCACCCCCTTATCTCAGTCCTGCTAAGCTCCATTGGTCTTATGCTACTGAGAACGTGAAGGGCAAGGTGCCTAGGTGAGCCACCATCACCATCCCTCCTAAGCCTGGCTTCATCTCCAAAAGGGAGCTCTTTACAGAGATTACTTAACTACTACTCAGGCACCACAAACACAATATGTCCAAGACAGAGCCCAACACTGCCTCCCCACTACCTGCCACCACCACCACAAGCTGTTCTTCCTTTTGCATCCCAGATCACAGCTAATGGTGCCACCATCTGCCTCATCCCTGCCTCCATTTATGCATCATGCTGTTTCACATCTCATTGCCTTCACACATGCTGTGTACTTGCTTGCAGTAACTGTGCCCTTCTCCTTCACTTGGTGTCCATCAACACTTGGCTCAGTGGTTAACCCCTATGCAAATTTCCCCCTTTGCCTTCCCATGTTCCTGAAGCAGTTTGTGGAGCCCCTCCTTTGTGCTCCTCAGCAACTAGGGATACTTCATTGTCATTGGTACTTTCTTGTCCTGTTTTTCCATTAGACCTGGAACTATTTGTGTGCAGGCACTATGTATTATGTACCTCTCTGTTCCTATTGCTAAACACAGAACTCTATATACACATGATGTCCCGTAAGAGCTAGTTAATGTATTTTATATATTCATAAATTTTAATGTATTATATGGATTCATAAAGCTTCACCTATTTCCTGGCTCTTATATCCTGAATTCAGTCATTCGCTGTGTTCTGTCCCTTTATCTTCTTGATTATTGCTTGATCCAGTCTACTTCTCTTCAGTCTAGGACCTTCCTCCTAGTTGAGGCCACCAGCATCTCAATGCCCAACCATCCCAACCTCTGAGTAGTCTTCTGAACACCATTTTTTGTCTCCTGCAATCTGTTCTCCACACTGGAGCCATATGGAGTCTTTCAAGTATAAATTTGCTTATATCATCCTTTTGCTCAGAACATTCCAGAAGCTTAGCACCACCCTCAGCACAAAGTGCAAGCCCTCAATGGCAGCTCAGGCAGCCCTCCCTAGCCTCATCTTCCACACTTCTTTTCTGCGGTCCTGGATGCTAAGCAGACAAAACAACTTACTGTTACCTTCAATTGCTGTTTATTTTTCCACCTCCATCCCTTGCTCATGCTGTTATCTCAACCTGGAATCCCCTCCCTTGTATCCCATCCATCCATATCATCCCCCTGATTTAAGGCTCTACTTCAGTGCCCTCATCGAGGAGACCTTGGGGAGCTTGGCCACCAACAGATCAGTGGCTCGCACCAGGGATATAAGTCTCCGAGAAAGGACAGGGCACTGTCTGGGTGTTTTTTCACAAGATCAGGAGAAGCCTGCACCCAGAGATTTCCTCCTGCACAGATAGATGACTTGGCCACAATTGCAAGGAGACTTTTAACAAAATGAGTCTCTTAGGTCAGAAAGGATGACAAGGCAGTGGCTAAATAATGTGGGAATGGAAGGAGCTCCTATGCTCAGAAATATGTCAGGAAAGGCAGAACTTAGTGCAGGGCACATCTCTGGGCAGGATTCAGGGGCTGCTAAGTCAGGGCTGGGGGATTACTAAGAAAGCAGCTTTGTTCTGAATTCGGGAAGGAGGTCAACAAAAGCAGTATTTATGGAGTGCCTACTCAGTGCCAGGTACTGGGTAGGCCTTACAGACATGGAAATGACACAGAGTTGATTCTTGCTCTGTCTCTTCCTTCAAGAAACTTCTGGTCTAGACTGGAAGGGGTTACATTATCGGTAGATCCGTGAGCTGAAAAAGCTCCTGTGTGTCTGGAATTAGGAAGGAGAGAAAGGGTGGGAGGGAGGGAAGGATGGAAACTGGGAAGGGTCAGCAATGTCTCCAAGCCTAGCCTGTGGAGACATGGAGACCCTACTTCTCCCTCCATCTCAAACGTGCAGTGATTCTTTTATTCTACCCAACTTGGGATTATTTAGTGCTGGTAATGCTTTGCACTGTGGAGAGGGGTGGAGGGAGGGGCCATCTTCTGGGTTGCTTCCTCATTTCCTATTTTCTCATACTTCAGAGGTTTGGAGGTTTTGAAACAGCTTATGTGGAATTTCTTGGCCTATACTCTTCTTTTTCTCAATTCCCCTATAATGACTTCAGCTTCTACCCTTGGCCCTGCCTTCTTTCATTGATAGATGTGCCTAGAGGGCCACTCTTGGCTTAGGAGGTGAAAAATGAAACACAGCTGGTCCAAATTACTTGCTTTGTCAGGACCCAAAGTATTTTATTGACCAGGATAGCTATGGCCTTGCTTCTGAGCCTGTCTTCAAGTCATTGTGGCTGTGTCGATAACAGTGCCACCAACTTGTTGTCTTAATGGCTGAAGTCGATTGACCGTTTGCTGACCTAATTGATTACTTGATTCCCAACTAGAATCTGTCCTAAATAGCACCTTTAGTGATCACGTGGCTCCCTCTCTGTGCTTTTAGCACAATCACTTCAACCTTCTGTGCTTTGGTTTCCCTACGAAGTCAGTAAGTTTGTTGTGAGTAGGTGTGCTGATTTTCAGAGATTACCCAAACGGTTTAGTGGAGGCTGAGGACAAATGTACCACAGTGAGTAAGACTTACTGGCTCCAAGCTGTTCCTGGAGATCCCTTAGGACCTCCAAGGATAGCAGAGTGGGTGCAAACCATGTGTATGTACAGGCACCTGTGTTTGAACATGAGGTTGTCTCTCCCTGGAGTGCTCCCTCCATTGCCTCACTACCTGCTTCCGTGGACTAGGTCACTCTGATCTCAGCCTCCCAATCGGTTCCTTGAGGAAGCCTCCTATGCATGCCTGGATGAGGTCAGGCTTCTTGGGCTTCACTCTGAGCAGCTTGCAATTTCTTCCTTAGCAGCTACCACAGTTGGTAATATTTATTTGTCTGAATATTTGGTGAATGTCTGTCTCTGCCACTGACAAATTCTATTAAAAGATGAGCACAATTCTTTCACCCCTGGGACCCAGCACAGAGTCCGGAATATGGGATAATCACCTTTCTTTCCAACCCTAGAGTTGCCACTGTAATCCATGTACCTCTTTCTCCCTTCCTCCCCCTTCCTCTTCCACCTTCACTGACATGCAGTTTAAGTTTAGCCACCAGTCACCAGCCCTCTTTTGCCCAGCCTGTTCTATCTTCACTCCCTGCACCCCATTCAGATATGCAGAGGCCATATTCATCTTCCAAAACCATCTGGCTCTAACCATCCTCAGGTGCTCCAGGATCTGCTGAATGGGTATGTCCCTTCTGCCTTTGCTTTCACCCTCACCTCTCTAGCTTCATCTCCACCTCTCTCCACTTTAATGTTTTTGTTTTAGTCAAGCCCTTCTTCCTAAGTACTCTATTCCATGCATCAGTTCCACAATTTTATGCCAATCTAGGTCCACCACCCCTTTCTTGTCTGGCATGAAATGTAATTTCCTTCCAGGAGTTTTCCCTGATTAAACCCACTCTCTTCAGACATCTTCTGGTTCAATTTGTCAAACACAGTTTTCCCTAACAGATTTAATGCAGCTACAGTGAGGTGTCTACCATCATTTAAATTTTATTTAACAATATTGCTGAGCACTGACAGAGTGTTAGACACTGTGCTGGGCCCTGAGGATATGCTATGACCACGACTGATACAGTCCTTTCCCCATGGAATCCACAGTCCTGTGGGGCAGCCAGACATGGGCCAAGTAACAAGTGTGATGACTACTTCCAAAGGGCGAGAGCAGAGTGCTCAGGAAGCTGACCCAGCCTCAGGTCAAGGAAGGCCTCCTTGAGGAAGGGTCATCTGGACTGTGATCTAAGGCTAAGTAGGAGTTAAGCTGGCCAGGGAGTAGAAAAAGGGCAGGATAAGAAGGAGTCCTGGGCAGAGAGATGGCCTCATGAAACAGAAGCAAAGGAGACTTTGAGAAGTCATTTTTCCATCTGGAAACTGGTGGCACCTTTGTCCAAGTTCTTGTCCTGCATCCAGGAAGAATGAGGTATGCAGACAAGTGGAAGGTGAATAAGATGAAGAGCAACTTTATTGAGTGTTACAACAGCTCAGAGGAGACCTGCAGGGGGTAGCTCCTCTCTGCAGGCAGGTCATTCTGTTGTCTCTGCAGCTCTCAGCAGACAAGGTAGCTTCTCTCTGCAGCTGGTCATCCTCTGCCTAATCTTCCCAGGTTTTTGTGGACCTCAGAGGGGAGAAAATGTGTGCTGATTGGTCCATGGGCAGCCATGAGTGGGCTGGAAAAGGCATCACAAGTCCCCACTCTGGTCCATGGAACTGGCAGCCCAGCTTCCAGCCTTCAGGCTCTCCCTGGCCTGAAGGTGGGGCCTTACTGGGGACCCGGCCCCTTCTGCCCAGGAATCTGCCTGCCTTCTATTGCTGTTTACAGTGCCCTAGCTGGGCCCTGACTAACATCAGAGCAGGCACCAACAGCAGGGACAAGCCAGGCAGCAGGAGCAGGTGCTTCTGTTTCTGAGACTGCAAGCGCAGGAGGGCCTTCCCAGGCCCCCAAGAGTGCAAGGATACCTGAGGCTGCAGCCGCCGGTTTGGGCAGTTGCAGCTGTACCATGGAGGGCAGGGGGCTACTACAGCTGCACCAGGGAGTGCATGGGTCCTGCCTGCTCTGGCACCACCCTCTCCCCGACCAGGAGCACACAGAGGTTTGGATCTGTAGCCACAACTTGGGTGACTGCAGCTCCACCCAGGAGAGTGTGGCTCCTGCCTGCTCCATGGAGTGGGAGGCCGAGGCCTACAGTGAGGACCCTGGGAAGCTCCCACCCCAACTCAGAAGGAGCAGGGCTCCCAATTGTCACTGACTCCTGCCAGCTCCACATAGTGTGCAGCCCCGGCAGGGCCTCCCTGCTGCAGCCAGCGTGATGGCAGTGGCAGGCCATCTGAAGTGGTAGCTGCCATCAGTAGGAAAGGGAGACAGGGACCAGAACATGCAGAACCTTTAGGCCATAAGAAGGAGTTTGAATTTTATTCCAAGGAAAAGTGAAATGATAAGACAAGCCTTCCATTTTTAAAAGGTTACTGTGATTGCCATGAGGTGAACAGGTTGCCGATGGACAAGAACAGAAGCAGAGAGATTAGTGAGGAATCATTGATTTATTGCTCCTCAGCTCCAAACTTACCCTTCTTGCTTGTTCTGTGAAATTGGATCTGGGCCCTTTAAATATTTTTTCCTTGTCCCTGCTCGCTGAAGTTCTGTCAGGAGAGGGCACTGGAGAGACATTGCCAGAGGGAATGGGTTTTTCCTCCTTGTTCTGGTGTGCTGCCTCAGCAGGCTCTTGGTGGCCTTTGCAGATGGCTTCTCCGTCTCTCACCTATGTAGCACACATAGATTTCCAGTACCTGGCTTCTGCAAGGCATATGACTTCTCCATGATCCAGTACCTGCAGCAAACATGGCTTTTCTAACATCTGACTCCTGAAGCATGTGTGGCTTCCCCAGTGCCCAGCTCCCACAGCATGACTGGCTTCTCTTGCAGTACTTGTGGCTATTTATAACTCAGATCCTGCAGTGGACAGTGATCAGCAGTGCCCAGCGGCCAGCNTGGAGACATGGAGACCCTACTTCTCCCTCCATCTCAAACGTGCAGTGATTCTTTTATTCTACCCAACTTGGGATTATTTAGTGCTGGTAATGCTTTGCACTGTGGAGAGGGGTGGAGGGAGGGGCCATCTTCTGGGTTGCTTCCTCATTTCCTATTTTCTCATACTTCAGAGGTTTGGAGGTTTTGAAACAGCTTATGTGGAATTTCTTGGCCTATACTCTTCTTTTCTCAATTCCCCTATAATGACTTCAGCTTCTACCCTTGGCCCTGCCTTCTTTCATTGATAGATGTGCCTAGAGGGCCACTCTTGGCTTAGGAGGTGAAAATGAAACACAGCTGGTCCAAATTACTTGCTTTGTCAGGACCCAAAGTATTTTATTGACCAGGATAGCTATGGCCTTGCTTCTGAGCCTGTCTTCAAGTCATTGTGGCTGTGTCGATAACAGTGCCACCAACTTGTTGTCTTAATGGCTGAAGTCGATTGACCGTTTGCTGACCTAATTGATTACTTGATTCCCAACTAGAATCTGTCCTAAATAGCACCTTTAGTGATCACGTGGCTCCCTCTCTGTGCTTTTAGCACAATCACTTCAACCTTCTGTGCTTTGGTTTCCCTACGAAGTCAGTAAGTTTGTTGTGAGTAGGTGTGCTGATTTTCAGAGATTACCCAAACGGTTTAGTGGAGGCTGAGGACAAATGTACCACAGTGAGTAAGACTTACTGGCTCCAAGCTGTTCCTGGAGATCCCTTAGGACCTCCAAGGATAGCAGAGTGGGTGCAAACCATGTGTATGTACAGGCACCTGTGTTTGAACATGAGGTTGTCTCTCCCTGGAGTGCTCCCTCCATTGCCTCACTACCTGCTTCCGTGGACTAGGTCACTCTGATCTCAGCCTCCCAATCGGTTCCTTGAGGAAGCCTCCTATGCATGCCTGGATGAGGTCAGGCTTCTTGGGCTTCACTCTGAGCAGCTTGCAATTTCTTCCTTAGCAGCTACCACAGTTGGTAATATTTATTTGTCTGAATATTTGGTGAATGTCTGTCTCTGCCACTGACAAATTCTATTAAAAGATGAGCACAATTCTTTCACCCCTGGGACCCAGCACAGAGTCCGGAATATGGGATAATCACCTTTCTTTCCAACCCTAGAGTTGCCACTGTAATCCATGTACCTCTTTCTCCCTTCCTCCCCTTCCTCTTCCACCTTCACTGACATGCAGTTTAAGTTTAGCCACCAGTCACCAGCCCTCTTTTGCCCAGCCTGTTCTATCTTCACTCCCTGCACCCCATTCAGATATGCAGAGGCCATATTCATCTTCCAAAACCATCTGGCTCTAACCATCCTCAGGTGCTCCAGGATCTGCTGAATGGGTATGTCCCTTCTGCCTTTGCTTTCACCCTCACCTCTCTAGCTTCATCTCCACCTCTCTCCACTTTAATGTTTTGTTTTAGTCAAGCCCTTCTTCCTAAGTACTCTATTCCATGCATCAGTTCCACAATTTTATGCCAATCTAGGTCCACCACCCCTTTCTTGTCTGGCATGAAATGTAATTTCCTTCCAGGAGTTTTCCCTGATTAAACCCACTCTCTTCAGACATCTTCTGGTTCAATTTGTCAAACACAGTTTTCCCTAACAGATTTAATGCAGCTACAGTGAGGTGTCTACCATCATTTAAATTTTATTTAACAATATTGCTGAGCACTGACAGAGTGTTAGACACTGTGCTGGGCCCTGAGGATATGCTATGACCACGACTGATACAGTCCTTTCCCCATGGAATCCACAGTCCTGTGGGGCAGCCAGACATGGGCCAAGTAACAAGTGTGATGACTACTTCCAAAGGGCGAGAGCAGAGTGCTCAGGAAGCTGACCCAGCCTCAGGTCAAGGAAGGCCTCCTTGAGGAAGGGTCATCTGGACTGTGATCTAAGGCTAAGTAGGAGTTAAGCTGGCCAGGGAGTAGAAAAGGGCAGGATAAGAAGGAGTCCTGGGCAGAGAGATGGCCTCATGAAACAGAAGCAAAGGAGACTTTGAGAAGTCATTTTCCATCTGGAAACTGGTGGCACCTTTGTCCAAGTTCTTGTCCTGCATCCAGGAAGAATGAGGTATGCAGACAAGTGGAAGGTGAATAAGATGAAGAGCAACTTTATTGAGTGTTACAACAGCTCAGAGGAGACCTGCAGGGGTAGCTCCTCTCTGCAGGCAGGTCATTCTGTTGTCTCTGCAGCTCTCAGCAGACAAGGTAGCTTCTCTCTGCAGCTGGTCATCCTCTGCCTAATCTTCCCAGGTTTTGTGGACCTCAGAGGGGAGAAAATGTGTGCTGATTGGTCCATGGGCAGCCATGAGTGGGCTGGAAAAGGCATCACAAGTCCCCACTCTGGTCCATGGAACTGGCAGCCCAGCTTCCAGCCTTCAGGCTCTCCCTGGCCTGAAGGTGGGGCCTTACTGGGGACCCGGCCCCTTCTGCCCAGGAATCTGCCTGCCTTCTATTGCTGTTTACAGTGCCCTAGCTGGGCCCTGACTAACATCAGAGCAGGCACCAACAGCAGGGACAAGCCAGGCAGCAGGAGCAGGTGCTTCTGTTTCTGAGACTGCAAGCGCAGGAGGGCCTTCCCAGGCCCCAAGAGTGCAAGGATACCTGAGGCTGCAGCCGCCGGTTTGGGCAGTTGCAGCTGTACCATGGAGGGCAGGGGCTACTACAGCTGCACCAGGGAGTGCATGGGTCCTGCCTGCTCTGGCACCACCCTCTCCCCGACCAGGAGCACACAGAGGTTTGGATCTGTAGCCACAACTTGGGTGACTGCAGCTCCACCCAGGAGAGTGTGGCTCCTGCCTGCTCCATGGAGTGGGAGGCCGAGGCCTACAGTGAGGACCCTGGGAAGCTCCCACCCCAACTCAGAAGGAGCAGGGCTCCCAATTGTCACTGACTCCTGCCAGCTCCACATAGTGTGCAGCCCCGGCAGGGCCTCCCTGCTGCAGCCAGCGTGATGGCAGTGGCAGGCCATCTGAAGTGGTAGCTGCCATCAGTAGGAAAGGGAGACAGGGACCAGAACATGCAGAACCTTTAGGCCATAAGAAGGAGTTTGAATTTTATTCCAAGGAAAAGTGAAATGATAAGACAAGCCTTCCATTTTAAAAGGTTACTGTGATTGCCATGAGGTGAACAGGTTGCCGATGGACAAGAACAGAAGCAGAGAGATTAGTGAGGAATCATTGATTTATTGCTCCTCAGCTCCAAACTTACCCTTCTTGCTTGTTCTGTGAAATTGGATCTGGGCCCTTTAAATATTTTTTCCTTGTCCCTGCTCGCTGAAGTTCTGTCAGGAGAGGGCACTGGAGAGACATTGCCAGAGGGAATGGGTTTTCCTCCTTGTTCTGGTGTGCTGCCTCAGCAGGCTCTTGGTGGCCTTTGCAGATGGCTTCTCCGTCTCTCACCTATGTAGCACACATAGATTTCCAGTACCTGGCTTCTGCAAGGCATATGACTTCTCCATGATCCAGTACCTGCAGCAAACATGGCTTTTCTAACATCTGACTCCTGAAGCATGTGTGGCTTCCCCAGTGCCCAGCTCCCACAGCATGACTGGCTTCTCTTGCAGTACTTGTGGCTATTTATAACTCAGATCCTGCAGTGGACAGTGATCAGCAGTGCCCAGCGGCCAGCATCTTCCTCTGGCACCCAATTTGGGCGCTTTTGATGGGACACCTCCCAGTGAACAGCTTTTGTTAGCATCCTAGAGGGCAGTTTCTGACCAGTTCCAGAGAATGGATGTCCAGCAAGTTTACCACCACTCAATGAGCCATGGCCACGTTCTCTTTAACAAGATGTGTGTCCCAGCCCTGGGGGATACAAGAGAGCTTTTATTTGTTTCTCCCATTTAAAAAACATTTTTCATTATGGGACGTTTCAAACATGTACATAAGTAGAATAATATAATAAAGTCTTTATACCTGTCACTCAGCTTCAACGTTTACTGTCATGTGCCCAACTTACTTTTATCTATAAACCTCTCCAATCCCCTATCCTCCCATTGTTTTAAAGCAAATACAAAATACATAATTTTATCCTTAAGGATTTCAGTATATATCTTTAAAATACTAGGGCTCTTTTTTTCCCTTAAGCTACACAGTACCTTTATCCCATCTAAAAATGATTTCTTAATTATAATCAAATATTTACTTAG
>NW_016824109.1:15873-49767 GCF_001698545.2 Rhinopithecus bieti
CCAAGTGATCTCATTGTTCAGTTCCCACCTATGAGTGAGAACATGCGGTGTTTGGTTTTCTCTTCTTGTGATAGTTTGCTAAGAATGATGGTTTCCAGCTGCATCCATGTCCCTACAAAGGACGCAAACTCATCCTTTTTTATGGCTGCATAGTATTCCATGGTGTATATGTGCCACATTTTCTTAATCCAGTCTGTCACAGATGGACATTTGGGTTGATTCCAAGTCTTTGCTATTGTGAATAGTGCTGCAATAAACATACGTGTACATGTGTCTTTGTAGTAGAATAATTTGTAATCCTTTGGGTATATACCCAGTAGTGGGATGGCTGGGTCATATGGTACATCTAGTCATTTAATAATACAGATCCAAAAGATCCACTCATTGTATTTGTTTTACTCATCTGTTTTAATCTTCAGGTTTAATCAGCCTGTTTTAATCTCTAGGTTTCCTCTCTCCATCCCCCATTTTTCTTGCTACTTATTTGTTGAAGAAACCTGGTCATTTGTCCTTTAGAATATTCCACAGTCCAGATATTGCTAGTTGCATTCCCATAGTGTCATTTAACACAATCTTTCACTCCTGAATTTTCCGTAAACTAATAGTTATATAGAGAGGCTTGACCAGATATAGATTTGAATGTTGTAGTGCAAAACACTTCATAGGTACACATACCACAGGTGTTTGTATTATATCAAACTGAGGGGAGGATTGGGGCAGGGTGTATGTTTTTTGTGATGTTGAAATTGCTTCCTGGGTTTAGGCATTGTCAGTCTCACACATCCACAATAAAGTTGCCTGAGAGCCTTTCACCTAATGATTCTATTAATAGCAGCCATTGTTGATCATTGTCTGCATTCTTATTTCATTGGAAGCTACAAAATACTTATATAACAATTCTGTCATACCTTATACATTTGCTAACTGGAATTCTTTATGAAGAAGATCTTCCCAGAGTATGTTTTTTCAGAATATGTTGGTTTCCTGACATCTTCCAAAGGTGGGATATGAACTCATGCTTTTGATTTGTTTAAATCTATTGTAGTTATTTGTAGTTATCTTTTCTTTGGTCAGAGGGAGCCCCTCTGTGTTGGTTTCCGTGCCCTTTTGAGAGGAACTCGGTTGGATTTTGTTTTGCTTTGTTTTCTTTTTAAAGTATTATTTGTATACAATAACCTCATTGTCTTTGATAGATGCATTGCTTTTTTTCAGCTTTATAGAAATATAATTGACAAATAAAAATTGTATACATTTATGGTGTACAATGTGATAATCTGATATACATATACATTATGAAATTATTACTATAGTCAAACTAACATATACATCACCACATACACTTATCTTCTGTGCGTGTGCGTGTGTGTTGTCAGAACATTTAAAATCTATTCTTTGGCAATTTTCAAGTATACAATACACTGTTATTAACTGTGATCACCATGTTGTACAATAAATCTGAACTTCTTCCTCCTGTCTAATTTTTATACCCTTTAACCAGCATCTCCCCATTCCCCCCACCCTCCACCAGCCCCTGGTAACCACCATTCTACTCTATGCTTCTGTGAGTTAAACTTTTTTAGATTCTACATATATGCGAGATCATGTGGTATTTGTCTTTCTGTGCCCGACTTGTTATGTTTAGTATAATGTCCTCCAGGTCATCTGTGGTTGTGGCAAATGACAAGATTCCCTTCTTTTTAAAGGCTGAAGTGTATTCCATTTTGTGTGTGTGTGCATGCGTGTGTGTTTATGTGTATATCTCATATTTTCTTTATACATTCATCCATTGATTGGCACTTAGGTTGATTCACATTCTATTATGAGTAATGCTGCAATAAACATGCGTGAGAGATATATCTCCAATGCACTGATTTCCTTTCTTTTGGGTATATACCAAGTAGTGAGATTGCTGGATCATATGGTAGTTTTATTTTTAGTTTTTTTGAGGAATCTCCATATTGTTTCCCATAATGGCTATACGAATTTATATTCACAACAGGGTTTTTCACTGGGTACTCTATGACACTCTTAGGGGTTCCTTATATCTGTGATTCCTATGTTCTTTAGAGTTATTTTTACTCATTCCTAGCCAATCCCTTATTAATTAAGCCACTTGTTATAATTAATAATTCTTTTATAAAATAGCTTTATTAAAGTAAAATTTACACACCACAAAACTAGTTTTCAGTGTACAGTTCAATGATTTTAAAACAAATTTACAAAGTTATGAAGCCATCTCCATAATCTAAGAAACATTGTGCCCATGAGAAGTCACTCATCCCCATCGCTAGCCCTGGACAGGCACTAAAACTACTTTCTGTCTCTATAGATTAGCTTTTTCTGGACATTTCTAGAATATGTGTTCCTCTGTGTCTGGTTTCTTTCACTAAGCATATTTTTTTATAAATTGTAGTAAAGTATGTATAAGCTAAAAATGTACCATCTTAACCATTTTAAGTATATAATTCAGTAGTGTTAAGTATGGTCAAATTGTTGTGTTAGAGCTCTCTTGATCTTTTTCGTCTTACAAAACTGCCAGTTAATAATTATTTATATTAAACCTTCCTGTTTAAATGATTGTATAGTTTCACTGTCCTGATTGAATTTAGACTGCACAGAAGTATACAGTGTCCCAGGAAAGAGATAGTGGAGCTTGGACTAGGAACAGCAGTGGAATTGGAGAGAAGGAAACAGATGCAGGATTTTTGGACACTGATGAATTGGATAGAAGGGTAAAGGAAAGAGAATTGATAATGACTCCTAGTATTCTGACTTGGGCACTGGGTGAGGGTAGTACCCTTCATTGATGGGGAAGAGCACTTATTTGGCAACAGAATGTGCGGAAAACAGAATGTGCGAATGAAAGGATGCATCCTTATCAAATTTGCCTTTGCTTCTGGAAAATTAGTGTTGTGGGCCTTGGGCATCTTCTACATCACTGGCTGTCAACACTGGCTGTACATCAGAATCACCAGGGAGCTTTTAACATCTATGGATGTCCTGAATCTATCCCAGATCAATTCAATCAAAATATTAGAAGATGGAGTCTATGCACTGATAATTTTAAAGAGCTTTCCAGATGATCATGATGTGCATCCAGTTTTAAGATACATAGAAGTAGATATACAATTAGAGCCTATAATCAAACTGAAAGTATTTAAGGTGGGGGCCTATCGGATGACTTGCATAATTAGTAAAGGTAAGCTAGTTAAGACAACATTAGAAGCTATCAAATTAGAGGGTAAAGATGGTCAGAAATGAATATATTTATTAGGTGGTAGAATTCTCACTATGCCTTGGGTGCAATCTTTGTGCTTCAGTTCATGTCAGGTGCTTTATACTTGTCATCTACTGTGTCACACAGGGTTCTCCAGAGAAACAAAACCACCAGGATGTGTGTTTGTGTGTGTATGTGTGTGTATGTGGAAGGAGAGACGTTAGGAAATTGGCTAATGTGATTGTGAGGACTGGCAAATCCATAGCGAAGGCTGGCAGGATGGAAACCCAGGCAGAGTTTCTATGTTGGAGGCTAGAAAGTAGAATTCCATCTTATTTGGGGTACTTCAGTTTTTGCTCTTAAGGCTTTCAACTGAGTGGATGAGGCTCACTCACAATATGGAGGATAATCTACTCTATTCAAAGTCTATTCACTAAATGTTAACCACATGTGAAAAAAATAAACCTCACAGCAACAGTTAGACAGGTGTTTGCTCAAAAACAGGGCACCACAGCCCAGCCAGGTTGACACATAAAATCCACCATCACATCTACTTTATTTTCACCACCTTGTATGGAAGATATCATTGTGCCTGCAATGCAGAGAAAACTAAGGCTCAGCAAAGCCAATTAATTCATCCCAAATCACCCAGCTAGTGGATGGATGACCGGGCTAGAATGAAAACCCAAGTCTCTGGGATGTCACAGTCTCTCTTGAGACCAGAGAAACCAAAAATCTATTTCACCCATTCTCCTGAGCCTTAGGCTGTCTTGAGCTTTGAGTAGGGGCTTTAGCAGTACTCTTCTTGCCTCAGTCAGAGGGACACTAGGCTATATTTTCTCTTTTTCTTTTTTGTATGCTCCTTCCCTATGGATCTCTGAAGCCAGTCATCCTTTGCCCTTTGTGAGGGTACAGAGTCTTCACAAGAACTTGTCCAAAAGGTAGCCTTCCTTCCTGAACCAGAGGCTAATCTCTACCTATCCCACTTCCCAGTAAGAAGTCAGGGTTTTGCTAATACCTTGAGAAAAAAAATTGTTTGTGTCTCTTGGTTCTGCTCTGAGAAGCAGAGAGGCAGACATCATCCCCAGATCTCATGTATATACCACGCTGGTATCTTTTTGGCAGGACTTGACACGTCTCTGCTCTCCTTTCCAAAGGGCTTTTACCTCTCCTCCTTCAGGAAAGCCTGGAATCTGAAGCTCTATATTTAGAATGACTCTAGATGTATCCTTCAAGTACCAACTTGCTTGTGCAGTGATAAATGTTATAAGTGATTATTGCAAAAGGAAAACAAATTTCCATTTGCCATCTAATGGGACACATTTCTATAATCCCTGCCTCTGGCACAATGGTTTCTGTAACAGCTGTTTGTTCAGGTATGTGGTATGAGTGATCATTTCCTCAGTAGGAGAACTGACTCCCTATAGCAGCCTGTAGGCCATTCAGGGTCGCTGAGAGATGCTGGGAAAAGCTGAAGCCTGAGCAAGGAAGAGGATGGTGGCACGTGCTCTTTGAGTTGAGTCGTAAATCTGGCCACTTCCCAGACAGACTGAACATTCCCTAATTCCTGCTCTAGCTGTCCCTAGGGTTTAATTCTCCCAAACCAGCTCACCAGGACACACGGGGGCTATAGGCATGGAGGTTTTCCAGCTGTATCAGAAATTTCATTCCGTTTTAACAAACATTCCCTGAACACACACTCAGCACCTGGAACAGTTCTATGTACCACGAACACAGGGAGACTGCTACCCCTAAGGAGTTTATAGAGAGGAGGCATGAATGCAGGAAGGGGCAAAAGAGAGTGAGGGAAAGCTGCCTGCATGGTGTGTTGCTTGAAGTAAATATTGAAGCAGGGCACAGTGAAGAGTCTCAGAAAGGACATTCCAAGAAGGGGGATCAGCTCAATGGTGTGCTGGTAAATATTCGACAATCAGCTCTCTGGAAAAAAAAAGAAAGAAACCTCTGATGTGAAGTGTTTTCCAATTTCCATGCTGTAAATAATCCCACAATGGCCCATTTTAAGTTAACTTGGCATCAGCTGAATGCACAGTTGGGAAGAGATGCATACATTAAGCTTTCAGGACCTGTTATGAGTTGGCTCCAGCACACACCACTGGATCAGCCCCCACAAAGGCTGAAAGTAGCCTCTCTGGGCTGCAGGGTGGTCCTAGAGGCTACAGAAGTGGGACTTGGGCCGATGGGTGACAGTGCTGGAACAGTCAGCAGAACTAGGTCTGGAAAGGTTGGCAGGTTATGTAGGAAACTATGCTGCAGGCAGTGAAAGACCACTGAAGGGTTTTAAACAAGAGAGGGAAACAATCAAAACAATATTTTAGAAACATCTAGTTGGTGCTCACAATCAAAATTTTTGGTTACCTGTCCTGTCAATAAAATATTTTTGAAAATATATACCTACAGCATATAAACATGTACAACTGAGCTAGATACACTGTGTACAAAATACAACTAAATATAAAGGGAAATGACCTAAACAAAGTTGAATGAATGTTTACATATTTTTAGCCTGCATCCTAGTGGGTCACCATAAGCACTTCATAACACTTGTGTGGCTGGTGGGGTTGAGGCTGGAGGCTGGGTGAACTGTTGGTTTGTAATTCAGGTGTGGGATAACACTGGCCTAGACTTAAGAAGTAGAGAAGTAAGATTTGAACCTCTTCATGTGACAAAATCCACAGGACCCAGTGACGGAAGGGTCGGAGGATGTGGAAGAGGGAGGCACGACTCACTGAGATGGAGAACACCGAGGAGCAACCAGAATCTTTTTCAGGTAGAGGGGAGGGGTGATGACTCATGATAGTGACCATAAACTAGGCAGTAAGTAGCCACCATGTGTACAGCATCGTCCAAGGCAGCTGTAGCCAGCAAGAGGCTTCAGACTTGCCTTTATTTTCCTCAGTAGTTATTTACTGTAACAACAATGACACCATTAGACAACATTACAGGATGTTTACAAACAAAAAAAATCACCCGTAATCCCTGCATCCTAGTCCATAAGAGCTCATTTTCTATCCCACATTGCCTCCAAGGCCTTGGTCACAGGTGTGCATTTATTTTTAGATTGCTATAGTTATAGTATATTTACAGTCTTATAATTGGCCTTTTCACTTACCATCGGATTTGTAAGCCTTTTCTATGTCACAACATTGTCTTCATAGTAATCATTTTTAATGGCTGCATAATATTCCTTGGAGATGATGTGCAACAATTTTTCTTAACCCTGTTCATATTGTCTAACATCTAGATTGTGTCCAGTTTTTAGCTATTACAGATAATGTGACAACAAATTACTTTGTGTCTGGGTTCTAATTTTGGCTGACCCTAACTTACTCTGAAGTAAAGGGCTGCCCTAGTTCTCTCCTCTTAAAAGGACGCATTATGCAAGCATGGTTTCCTGCTGAGGGGCCAGAACAACCTACTAGATCCCCATCTCTTGGGGCCTGAGCCATCATTTTGAGAAATTACTTTGCATAAAAAAGGGAGAGAAGGTGGCATTGCAGTCAGTCCTGGTTCCGGGAATGACAGGTCTGGGGCAGAAGCAGCCTCCCTCTACCTTATCCCAAGTGAGTGGGAAATATGATGGTTGGTCCTTGACACAGCCTCTGTTTCTACAGAGTCAAGGTGGCCATGTGATTAGAGAAGAGGGAGGGGTTGACTATATGCATACCTGGATTTCCATCCCAGCTCTGATATGATAATGATAATAATAATAGTAGTAATAAGAATAAGAATAATATTATTGAGTATCTATTATATGACAGAAAATGTATTCAGTAATGGTGATAAGGCAGTCAACAAAACAGACAAAAATCCCTGTTCTCATAAAGATAGACAACAAAGAAATAAAAGCATGTGGAATATCAGATGTACTTGCAATAGAGAAAAAAATAAAGCATGAGGTAGGGTTGGAGGGGCACTACAATTTTAGACAGGATGGTGAGAAAAGGCCCCACTGAGCAAAGCTCTGAAGGAAGTGAGGGAGACAGCCACGTGACAAGCTGGGCAAAGAGCCTTGCAAGTCAAAGGGGCAACATGAGGTGCATTGTGACTGTGGATGTTAAACAGATACATCTTGGCTCATAGGCATCCTCGCGTCTCCACTCATTAAGTGCAGATAAACATGAGGAGAAGGAACCTGGATGACCAGGTTTTGTCAGTACACTGCTTAGAACTGCAAAACCTCAGGGTCTTGCAAATCACCAGCTGAGGAATTCACCAATAGTCACCCAATGTAAGTTATGTTATATAGCAGGAGATTTTTAACATGCTTGCTCTGTGACCTTGAGCCAGCCATCTGCCCTCTTTGGGTCTCTTTTTTTCATGTAGGAAATGAGTATCTAATTGTTTCTATCAAGATAGAAACCCGCTCAGCTGGGGGGATCTCTGTGAGGCCTCTGTGAAACAATGACAATGGAAACATTTTGAACACAGCTCTCTGAAAATAGCAGGGATTGTTCCCATTAGAAGTTCCAGCTCTGGGCAAGTCAAGTGGGTCTCTTCCCAGTAGCTCAGCAACCAGAAGATCACACAGAAGCCTCAGCCCATAAGCAAAGGTTGGTGACACTGCTCAGGGCTGGAGAGGGGAGCAGGAACTTTGTGTGCCCACCTTGGTTTCATGCATGCAAAGGGCTGAGATGTAGGCTTTGGAAGTACACTTTGGGAGTACCCATTAGATGCCCTGCATTAGTTTTCCATTGTAGTGAAACAAATTTAGCTGCTGTAAACGATACCCATTTATTCTCTCATAGTTCCCATGTGTCAGTAATCTAGGTGTGGCTTAACTGGGTCCTCTTCTTGAGGTCTCACAAATCAAGATATGTGCTGAGCTGAGTTGTCATCTGAGTTTCTAGGGGGAATCTACTACCAAGTACATTCAGGTTGCTGGTGCAGTGTAGTTCCTTGCAGTTTTACGACTGAGGTCACAGTTTCCTGGCTGGGTGTCAGCTGAGGGCTGCTCTCAGCTTCTAGAAGTCACTCTTTGGTTCTTGCACATGAGCCCTTTTATCTCCAAAGCCAGCAAGAATGCATCAAATCTATGAATCTCTTTGACATTCTCTTCTGCTACCAGTCAGAGAAAACACCAGCTCAGATAATCTCCATATCTTAAAGTCAACTGACTTGAAAGTTTACATCTGAAAAAATGTCTTTATACCAGTATATAGATCAATGTATGATTGAATAGCCAGGGAACAGATATCTTGGGGAACCATCTTTAGAATTTTGCCCACCACATGTCCCAACTATTATTAGAATCATGTCAATAATTTCTCTTGTGGGCTACTTCAAGTCCCATTAAATGAAACAAAAATCACTTCTCATGATACTAAAAGTCACTGGCTTCCTGATAAGCAAACAAGGGAAACAATACATTCCTTCTTTTATTGTTGTTGTATTTTTTTTCTCTGGTGTTCTGGCCAATGCTAAGCCCTGGGTACAAGTACTTGGTATGTCCAGAAGGAGTTTCAACTCAAGCTGTTAATCATCATCAATAGGGAAGAGCTCATTTCTCAGGCAGGAAATCAAAAGTCCAAGACAGCCCCCAGGAAGGTGGTGGGAGACATTCTTTCAAGACAGGACAAACCAAAGGCCAAATGGGCCAAGATCTTCCTGGCAAAATACCAGTAAGAGATTTTATGTGAAAATGCATCTAGAAGAGTTCTTCCAAATGGAAGATTGGATCACCCAGGGAACAAAAAGTACTGGACTAGGCAGGCAGGAACCATCTGGCAGCTGTTATTCTCTCCCTTCCTCTTCTCTTTCTTTATATCTTTTCATTTGTGTCTGAGTTAAGTTAACTGCTGCTCTTAAGAGACAAGAGTGGACAATATCCTTTTATCTACAGTACCATTGAAGATCCACTAGTCCAAATAATTTAACAGATGAGGAAGCCTTTCCTGGTCTCAGTTTCTTCTCTTGTCTAAAGAATGGCAGACTCAGAAGCAAAACTGCAAGTCTGGTTCCTCGTTCTTTAGGGATGGTGTTATGAGAAAGCTGGTGCTATAACAAAAGGCTGAAAGCCAGAGAGTAAACAGATGTCTTGATTTTTTTTTTAATGCTAAACTGGGCTCTAAGAAAATGGAATAGGCCAATGACTATGTAAGGTTGTAGTGGTGGTTGAAAGCTCACTTTCCTGCATAAGGTCTTGTTCCAGAAAGTCTTATAGGTCAATAGTCATATCATATTTTCTTGAAAAGATAATCTTTTCCTCTGTAAGTTATTCCAGGGATCAGAAAAAGTGGGAATGTGCCCACTTGAGTAACAGAGCTACTGTAATATTGATACCAAAAGTGGAGAGGAATAACATAAGAAAAGATTTACAGGACACCTATAATAAACAAAATATTAACTACATCTAAACAAAACATTAACTAAATCTAAAGTTGAATTAAAACAAAACAGCAACAAAAAAATTACGTCATGACCAAGTAGAGTTTATCCCCAGGATGCAAGAATAGTTAAGCATGAGGAAATCTGTAAATATCATCTATTATATTAATGCACTCAGAGAAAAAATGAAAAAAAATATTTATATAGATGCATAAAACACATTTAATAAAGTTTAACACTATTTGTGATAAAATTTAAAATTCTTTATAAAGGGGTCTCCTTTGCCTGTATCAATACTACCCATTAAAAACAGCAGATATCATACCTAGTAGAGGAGAAACTTTAGAAGCATTCCTTTCAACATAGGAAACAAGATGAGGATGCTGCCATCACATCCCAAATTAGTATAGTAAGTCCTAGAAAGAAATAAGAGGTATACGGATTGTTAAGGAAGAAACAAAATGGGCATATTTGAAAATTATGTTATTGTTTACATGGAAAGCCAAGAGAATTAGACAACCCGTTAGAACTAATGAGAGTCGAGCACATTTGCTAGATAGATCAATATTCTAATATCAATATTATCTTCTACACCAGCAATAACCAATTATTAATGAAAAATACAAAAGCACCAATCTGGGGCTCGATAAATGAAGTGTGAAAGATAAAAATGATGGAGACATGTAGCAGTGAAAGGAGAGAAAAATGAACATGGGTAAAGCTGACAATGATCACATGTAGTGACAAGAATAGAGTGTAATCAGATCATGCTACTGGCTACCATTTATTGTGTACCATGTTCTGCATGATGTTCTAAGTGCTACCCAAGTAATCCTCATCACAACCCTATGAGGTGGGTATTAAAATGATTCATTCTTTACAGGTAAAAAAAAATGAAGGTTCTGAGAAGTTAAACAGCTTGCTTGAAGTAACCCATCTAGTGAATTGTGAAGGGAGGATCCAAATCCAGACAGCTTGACTTCAAAGGCTGTGCTTTTAACCATTGTGCTAGGATCCAGTACTGCTTTTGTGGCAGGGGTATGAGGTGGCTGGACTAAATGCCGCACCTTACTATTTGTAAAACACCTTCTCATTTAAGATATTATGGGGTCCTCATGAAGCATTTACAGATGAGAAAAAGGGAGTTTGCAGATAAACAACTTGTCCAAGGAAATAAAAGAGCCAGGCCAAGCACCCTGATCCTTTGACTTCTGCCTCTGCGCTTTGCCCACTACACCAAAGGCGGGGTCAGGGAGGGCATGGCAAGGCTGGCAACCATGGTTGCCATCTATCTACTGTGAAGCACCTATTTTTTGTTTTGTTTAATTTTTTTAATTATCTTTTTAGATTTCCAAAGAGCATGGACCAATACTCTGGTAAAACACAATAAAACAGAATTACTGGAAGAATGAGAATAAAGACATAATTATTTTAAAATTATTTTTTGTTATTAAATTTAATAAGCATTATCAACTTGCTATAAAAGTTTAGAAACACTCTGCACTTTTGTTCTTACTTCCTTGCAGACTGGCACAGATTCATGGACCTCCTAAGTAGCACTGTTCTAGGTTTGTACATCCTTTCAGCTTTCTATCCCTGTTGCTCTCCTCACATGCTCTCAGAAATACAGCAGGGAAGCCTCCCTCCTGCCGGACTTACTTGAGAGATCATCACCCACTAAGGAGATGGTTACTGTCAGGATGCAGGGTACAGCTAGAAAAGAGGGTGCAGACCCCCAAGGCTCAGCAGGCTTCTTGGCCCCTGTCCTAGAGTACCCTTGTGCTGGGGGCTGATGTGTGGAGTGCAGGGGTTGGGAGAGTGGAGATCACCTGGAGAAGTTAGAAAAAGTAACAGAAGGAAGAAAGTCAGTTGCTGGTTGATTATAGTGAGAGGGAACATCGTTGTCCAACAGAGATGCCTTTCCACAACTCTGACCCTGAAGGATTTATCTGTGAATAACCACCCGTCATTTACCTGACTGGTTCTTGGGAAAAAGAATCAGGAATGAGCTCTTTGCCTAGTGGTATCTCTTCCAGTGGGCTTTTTTTTTTTCAAATGAACCTATGACTTTGTTGTGGGCTCTCCTTCACCAAGATCAGGGCACTGGGTATGGATTAAGGGCAAGGCGCACATCACAGGTGTGTGATTAGTGTAGTTCCACAAAGCCCTGTGCTCAGAAAAGTCCCATGCTGGGTTTAATGCTCTACTGTTGTTATCTTGAGATTCTTAATAATTTGAAGAAGGGGCCCTACGTTTTCATTTTGTACTGGGTTCCGCAAATTGTGTAGCCATTACTGATTTGGAGTTTGTGCCCAACAAGGCAACCCACAGAGTGCCACCATGGGAGACATTGGGTAAGTGACAATCAGGCTGAATTTCCTCCTACACAACAGAACAAAATGCCGAATCCCCATGGAGCAGAAGAGAAATTGGCAGTCACTGTGAATCACATATTTTCCTTGTAAGTCAGACAACATCATTTGTGTTGATTGGGGGATAAAACTGTATTGGGAATACCTAATGAGATGTTAAGATCTGCTTGTTTCCAAGCTGAAGTGAATCAAATACCGTGGTCTTATTTCCCCTGATGAGATTTTAGTGACCTCTGGAGAAAGACTAATTAACAAAGAGAGTTGCTTTGTGTGGATTATCTCTTTTAATCCTTATGCCTCTTCAAGGTAAATATCATTAGTCCCATTTTGCAAACAAAGAAACTGAGGCATGGAACAGTTCAGTGGTTCAAAGCCAATTCTTTCACACACTATACCGCTTGCCTCTATGATGTCCTGGGCTCTATGTGGAAGTGGTGGTGGGAGAGAGGGAGTGGTGCCTCCAAATATCAGCACCAGCCTCTTAGCAGCGAACTCAGGCCACCACGGGGACTGTAATCAGCTAGGAATCCACACCTCTGGGACTGAGAAAAGGTGTGGGGTGCTGGGAATTTGAAGCGGGGACAACCTCCATTCATATCACACATACACATGTTTTCTCAGCACGGCCAGCCACCTGCCTGCTGCTGAGCAGACCTGTTGAGTGCCCTCTCCTCTGCCCTTTCCCTCTGAATCTACTTGGCCTGTCACCTTCTCTCTTCTTAGCCTAGTGGAATCAAAGAAGATTTCTCTCACTTCCTCCACAAGAGCTACACATTCGATCCTGTGCTTCTGGTTCCCTCTGAGTTCCTCTGAGTGAGCTGCTGCCAGGCAGTACTGGGGCAAAGGTGCTTGGAGAAGGAATAGGTGGAAGGCAGTATGGGAGGGGCTACAGGGCAAGAAGGAGGCAACTAATACTCCAGAGCTCTACCCTGCTCCTCGCTAGAAATGGAGATGTGCAAATGTCCTGTTTCCATGTGGCCTGGAAATTTGTCACCTCTGATCCAACCACCCAGAGTAATATTTAGAACTAAAGATAACAATAATGTCTAGGATCTAGGAATGATTATGTGTAATTTGTTGGTGAGTGTATGTGGAGTAAATCAAGTAAACCCTCAGACTGATCCACCATACCTTTTGGTAATTTGTCTGAGATTCTCCTCCCTGCAATTGCATGTTTACCAAAGCATTTGCTTTTTATCAGCCTCTGATGTTGATACTCTTGTGTCCCACCCAGACTCTCCCTATCAGTTGTCCCTTCTCTCCAGAATTTTCTCTTCCTTTCTCCTGCTCTTTCTCCTAAGCCTGTAACCGTTTTTTCTCCCTTATCTTATAAAGAAAACTCCACTTTTTGTGAAGCTTGCCTCTCTCCATGTGATTGAAATTTTGCAAGAGTAGGTCTATATGTGATGTCTCCTATTCCCTCTTGCAACTTTTTAAGACCTTAGAATCTGCTCTCATCCCCACTTCCCCAAGGGTTGCTCATGACTCCCTCATTGTCAACATGCCAAGCTTCATTCTGCAGAATTTGTTTAGCCTCATGTTCTAGTTTTTCTTAGAGCCACTCTTATTCCTTAGCTCCCATTGTGCAGCAAGCTGCTTGTTCACATATCCTTCTTGCACAGCTTCTTGCTTTCTCTTAGAGACCACACCTACATCCCAGCTTCAGCCATTATCTCTGTCGTAAAATCAAGAATCTGTCTCAGTCCAATTCTCCTTCCTAAGCTCCAGAGTCAGACATAGATATACTCGAGAATCTCCACTTGCATATCCCACAACCACCTATAATCCTATCTGGGTCAAATGGAGCTTCTCATGTTCACACTCCTCTGAAATAATTCAAAGCGTTCTTTATTTCAGGAACAAACACTATCATTAGTCTATATACTGAAGCCAGACATTTGGAATTCATTTTTGATTCTTAACCAGTCCCAAAGTTGTCTCCCCTTCTCACTTTCCACACTCTTCCTGCATGATCTAATCTATTCCTTTGGCCTTAACCATCCCAAATCAATTTTCATCCCAGACCTTATTTCAAGCTTCCAGATTCATGTAACCAATGCCTAGTAGACATCTTCAGTTGGACAGCCTACTAGCATTCTGAATTCATCATATCTAACCCTTATCTCATGTTCTTTTCTACACAGGTCCCCTGCCCTGTCCAACTCTATTGTCCCCTGACTTTGTAAATGACATTATTAACCAACCAGATTTCTTCACAGACACCTGGAAGATTCCTCTTCTACCAACATCTAACCCACTACCAAGACGTGCCAATTCTACCATTAGGATATATCTTATGGGCTCCCAGAAGTTCACACGTACCCAGTGTTAAGAATTTCTGGTCAAGAGGCTAATCAATGTGACACAAATATCTATATCTAATAATTTAGGCTTCCTTCTTGTGCTCTAGGCCTATTGTCCAACTGCATCTCGAACACTTTCATTTGATTGTTCCTCAGGCTTCTTAACATATCTACCACCAAACCCATCCCCCTTTTCCCCTTGTTCTTTCTTGCTTCTCTCTCTCTCTCTCTCTCTCTCTCTCTCTCTCTCTCTCTCTCATAATGGCACCACTACACTCTTGGTATCCCATTCTAAAAACCTCTTGAGTATCTCTGACTAGCTCACTCTCATCTTTCCCGTTAAGTCAGTTTTGTTGATTCAGCCTCTCCGCAGCACTCACATTCAGGTTTGCCTTAGCTTTTCTCTCCCTACTGTCCAACTCAGGTCTAACAGTACCTCTGGCTTCTTCAATGATCTGATTGCCCCAAGGCTCTATGATCTCTCTGATCTCACTTCCAAATTCATCTCTTGAGCCCAGCTGTCATCATAACACAAGTCTGCTCAAAAACCATCCATGTCTCCTCCTCTTACCCACACAATAAAATCCCAATGGACATTCAAAACCTTGCTCAAGGGTTAAGTCTTATTTCCACCAACTCCCTCAACATATCCTCTGCTTTAGAAAATTAAGACTCTTTACTAATCTTCAAATATACTTTGTGTTCTCTACCCATGGATCACACTTGAAGTATTCTCCTTTTATCTACCTTTGTCAAACAAAATCCTACCCCTCCTTCAAGACCTCAGACCAGGGTTGGCTCTTTCATAAGTTTTCACTGAACAGAGCTCATCACTACTTGATCTTTGCACTGTCTCCCAGCAACCCAGTGCCTCCCATATTTTATAGCAATTGTTTGGTACTGTGTCTTTTTCCACCTTTGGGTTTTGAGCTCCATAAAGGCAAGATAATGTCTTAGTTCTCTCTGTATTCCCAGGCCCTGATGCATAGTAAATGCTCAGGAAAGTTCACTGAATGGACCCCTGCAAGCAGCCTTTCTGCCAGAATTATGTACTTCCTCTTTTGGGTTCTTGTATCTAATATAAGCATTTGTGAAAATGCTTATCTCTCCAAGTTGACCATAAGCCAGGTGAGGGTGTGGTCAATGTCATCTGTCTCTTGCTACCTCTGCACATAGTGAACTCTCAAGCAGTGTGTATTGAATGAAAGGAGTGTGGTTCAAGTTGGCTAATTGTATGAAAGTTAATCATTTTGTTTGAACACTGAAGGTACTTATGGAGAAAATCTATAAAATCAGCTAAAGCCCTAAGTCACCATGGAGCTATGGGTGGTACAGAGTGAGGGAAAGAGGGAGGGAGGGAGGGAGGGGTTCTGTCAGTGTGTGAGCATATAAGAAGGATGGGAACAAACAAATGAAGGAGTGAATGAATGTGTGACAGAGTAAGTTAACTAATTTAATGACCAAGCAAATGTGTGATTGAGTGAATAAGCAAATGAATAAATGAACAGATTCTTTCTCCTTGGTGTTTGGGGGGCCTTACTTAGGTTTTTGCCATTGCTTTTATCCCTTGGTAGGGCAGTCTCATGCATATTTGGAATGGGTGTCTGCCATTCCTCAGATTTTAAATTGCAGATTAAAATTACATTATGTATTTTGAAAAATTGCCACCAAAAGCACTATTACTGAAAACTCGATTAACTACTAATGTTTTTTTATTCAAGTTGCCAGTTGTTGCCTTGTAATCTTCAAAGGTGTGAAATTTAAAAGAATTAAGAAACAATTATGTCTGGGAAAAAAGCCCTATCCAAAATCTAATCACCCTCTGATGTAGAGCTTCGTGCTGACCTGGCTGGGCTGGATGGGGACGATGTGGTGTGGAGGGGAAAGTGCCCACGCACCACGGAAGCTACTGTAGCTGGCCTAGGGGGAACATAAAATCGTGACCTGGCATGTGATGTGACAGAGGGCACTTTCTTTATGAGGGCTCAGGAAGAAGAGTTGGGTCTTGCTGGACTACCAGGTTAAAATAGAGCTATTGGCTTGCAGGATGTGAGGGTTCCTGTGCTTCCCCAAGGGAGGTTCCAGGGCTGCTGAGAGCTGGGAACCCCCTTCCACACTCTCCTTTCCCTCATCCATGTGGGAAAGGAAGAGGTTTGGCTTTAGGGTAGTTGAGTGGGCGGGTGGAAGAGCAGAAGTTGTAGGGCAAAGATCACCAGGGGAAAACAGGCACTTGCAAGAGTTACAGGCTAAAAGTGGGGCTCTGCACTCGACTGTTTCCCATGCTTTTCATGCCAATGCAAGGTCAGCACACAAGGGAGTGTGCTTCTGGGTAGACAAAGGCAGCCAGGCTTAATGTGGGCTTCAAACTTGGGGCATTTCCCATCCTTTCAGCACGCCACAGGCATCAACTAACAAATGCACAGGTGGCCACTGTGGCCCAGGTTTACTGTGGCTGGTCTCCACCGTGAACAATTGTAAGGTCCTAAGAACCTTCTTTTGGGCAGATATATGCAAAAGCTCGGCTGAACATGGAGACTCTGATGATTGCTCCTTAAAATGTGCAAATGGCGCATTTACTCAGTGCTAGGTCTACGGCTGGAAGAGGGCTATTTTCTTAGGGGAGGTACCTGTGAGCACTGCAGAAGGCTAAGTTCCTACCAAGAGCACAGCCTGGGAAACAAGAGACCTTGTCTCACGGAGCTTACCCTGCTGGGTAATTTTTTGTGTTCCTTGGTATAAAAACAGTGTCCCTATATTTTCTTCATCAGCTTCTACAAAGAACTCCCTGAGCTGGGGAGTCTCTACCCTTTTAAGGTGGAGAAGGAGGTTCAGTCCTAGTACCCAGTCTTGCCCCAAAACCCATTCTATAGAAAAGTGAGTCGGGATTTAAAATCAGGCCTTCATTTTCCATTTACCTTGTCTGCTTCTCCATACCCCATGGTTCTAGGGGAATCCCCTAGCTGTACTTTCCAGCTCTAATTTGCCACTCCTGTTTGGTACTGTGAAAATGACAAGAATCATAATACTGATATAAAGCTTACTACATGTTAAGCCTCATTCTCAGAGTTTTATAGATAACACAGCATTTGATTTTCACAAAATTCTAGGAAGTTGATATGCTATTATTACCTTCAGTTTAAAGATGAGAAAACTGAGGCACAGAGCCGTTGCTCACTTTCCCAGGGTCAGAGAGCTAAGAAGTACTGAAGCCAAGACTCAAACCTGGCTCCTAAGTCACTGCTCTTAGCACTGCATTCCAGGGACAATGGTCCTCTTAGAAGGCTGCCTTGGGTCTTTGTCTTGCAGGGAAAGGGAGCTCAGGGAACAGGCTCAAGCTCCTGACAGACAAGAAAGATCCTGGGTCAGGTAGGGCCTCCTTGCTATGGGATCTTCTACAGCTTTTCATAGAAT
The DNA here is from genome assembly GCF_001698545.2 of Rhinopithecus bieti. Taxonomy (NCBI): domain Eukaryota; kingdom Metazoa; phylum Chordata; class Mammalia; order Primates; family Cercopithecidae; genus Rhinopithecus; species Rhinopithecus bieti. Next base: position 33,522 of record NW_016824109.1, read on the forward strand.
GTCTGTTCTGTGGTCCGTCTCACTGTTGGGGCTCCTGGTCTCTTTCCTGTGTCATCCTCGCCAGCCCCCATACCATCGCAGCTCTGTGGTTAAGGGAGCCCAGGCACACTCAGCAAGACATGAGATGCACTAGTCTGGGCACGCGTATGGGCATGTGGACCTGCCGGGCTGCCTGCAAAAGGCTTGATTGCATAATGGCATTTAGAAAATGGCACTTGTCTTTTCTTCAAAGGCCTTCAGGATGATGAATTGGGGCTTATTGAAATGGCCTTAAATCAAACTTTCTATGCACAACAGCTTGCTCAGACTCATGCAGAGTGGATTTCTAAGGGGCTGATAATAGCAGCTCCCTAGCACTGGCTGTCTTCTGGGCTTAGGGGCTGGATGAGGAACCAGAGTCACAGAGGAGAGCTTGGAAACCAAACTAGCTCACAAGACAGAGAATATGAAATCCCTGTGTATTTTTGGGGACCCCAAGGCCCTGAAAGGAGGAGGGATTGACCCAAAGGTACCCAGTAAGTCAGTCAGGAAGCCATCTTTGGAGCCCTGGGCTAGGGTTCTTCCTCCTGCTTAGGACTCTGGTAATAATTATGTTCCCATGGGGCCACTCTAGGGTCTGCCTCTCCACCTGCAGGTGCTTACTGTCTGGCAGCAACCTTGAACTTGCATGATCCTGAAAGTAAATGCATCCTTAAGTTTTACACCCTCAGTGCCTTGCTTGTCTCACCCTAGCCCAGTCCCTTGCTGGAGGCTACCCTGACCTCCTGTTCAGGAAGTAGAATTTTTCTGAGAGGCATTACTGACCCTTCCAACCTTCGTAGTGCCTCAGTTTCCTCATCTGCTAAACAAGAATAATGGAGTCCTTGCTTTCCCTACATCATTGAGTGGTGGAAGGGGCCTGTGGTGGGAAAATGGGAGAAAAGTCTTTTACACTGTAAAGTGCTGTGCAGATACAGTGGCTGTGGCTGTTGTTCTGCTGCCGTGTGGCTGACTGGTGACAGGCTCCCACAGAATTTCGATTAGGCCTCCAGGGGCTGGCAGCCATGACACTACAGGAATAACATAAAACAAAAACAAAACACAGCACAACAAAACACTAATACCACCACAAAAATATCAGAAACAATATAATACACATGGAATTCATTGGTGGGATTTGACAACAAAATTCTAATATTTTTAAGGGTGGGAAAACTGCAAGCAGAGCAGGATTATACATAGAGAGGAGCTGTGGAGACAGATGGAGGAATACACGAAACTGTGTGTGCCTCCTGTACACAGGGACCCACACATAGGGGACAGAGATGACGAAGCAACTCTGACAAGATTCCTGTGTTTGAGGATTCCCTAGTCCTGGGAACAGATACCTGGTTATGACTCCGTGAGTGCTCTGGTGGGGCTGGGACCTCAGATACAAGGAGTGGTGGGAGGAAGACAGGCTGAGGTTGCCCAGGGTCAGGTCCTGCAGTGCCTTGAATGCCAATCTCAGGAGCTTTAACTTGATCCTAGGAACACTGAGGAAGAAGTCCCTGCGGGAGTAGAGCACAGGAGAGCCACTGCCCAGCTCCATGTTTTCAGAAGATCCCTTTTCCTGCAGCATACAGAGAGGACAGGAGAGTGGCAAAAGTAGAAGTGAGGATACCAGAGAGGAGGCAGTTGCAGAAGTCTAGGTGAGAGATGATTATAACCTGGACTTAAAAAGTGCCACTAAAACAGATGGTTAAGAAGGGATTAAAGCTAAGAGACTGGGGAGAGGTAGAATGTCCTAGACTTAGGGACTGATTGGGTAGGTGTGGTGAAGGAAAGAGAGGTGTCAAAGGTGATTCTCAGGTTTGTTGCTTAGGTAGCATGGTGGATGGGGGCCACTGGGGGTCAAAAGCCCTGGGAAGAAGAACAAGAGTTCAGTTTTGGACATTGAGGCATTTTCTGGTACATTTGAGAGAAAATAGCTAGTAGACAATTGGTTATATAGGTCTGAAACTCAGGGCTGATGTTTTAACTAGAGATAGAGGTTGAAGTACAGTAGAGAAGGAAGGGCCAAGAGAGGAGGCTGATAAGAAATATACAGAGAGATATAAAAGAAACCAGATAAGCTTGTGGATTCCTCTTCCCAATGTTCCTAAAAGATCAAACAAGATGACAGAGAAGTGACCAATGGATTTAGTAATGTGGAGGTCATTGGTAATGTTCAAGTTCAGTGGAGTGAGTAGTGGAGCCAGTAGTCAGATTGGACTAGATGAGACTATATTGCAATAATTCAGGGTAGAGATAATGGTGGTTTGGAACACAGTGGTGGTAGCAAAGGTGGTGGGTAGTGGTTGAATGCTAGATATTGAAGATATTGCTAATAGCACTTGTCAATTTGTAGGCTATTGGAAGTGATTGATAGAAAGAGAGGAGTCAAGTTTGACTCATAATTTTGAGGGAAGCCAGAGAAAATGAGTAGATGGTGGTGCCCTTTATTGAGATGGGGAGAAATTGAGGGAGGAACAAACTTAGTGATGGCAGAAGGTGGCTAATCAAGAAGTGTGTTTGATATATGTGAAGTCTGAGATGTCTATCATACACCTTCAGATGACAGGTAGTTTGATACATGAGTCCAATATTTAGGTGAGAGGTCATGATGGAGAGATAAATTTGGAAGTTATCATTACCCACACAATATTGCAAATCCAGTGATCTCCTAGGGAGGGAGTATAGATGAAATAGAGAAGGTCAAGGATGGAGTCCTGGGGCACTTCGACATTTGGACAGACATCAAGAAGAAGAAGAAGCTCCAGTAAAAGAGAAGAAACTACAAATCGGTTGAAAACTGAGTGAGAGTAATACTAGGTCTTGCCCAGAGGAGAGAATATTTTAAGAATAAAGGAGCGATTATCATGTCAAATGCTGTTGGAAGGTCTAGAGCGATGAGGACAGAAATGATCATAAGCTTCAAGAAGATGTGGGCTTTTGCTGATTGAACCCATTTATGCCTAATTAAGAACCATTTCAGTGAAGTAGTGGATCAGAAGCTGACAAGAATGGGGAAACAACTTGAAACACAGAAGAGGTACCAGAAAGGAACACAACTCTTTGCAGGTGTTTGGCTTTCTTTGGGTTAAGAAAAGTGGTAGCTGGAGGAGACAGGATCAAGGTTTGGATCTTTTGAAGATGGTAGATAGAAGCCATGTTTCCATGTGGATGGAGATGATCTAGTAGAGAGGGAAAGTTGCATGATGCAGATAGAGGAGAAAACCACTATAGTGATGTCCTTGAGTAGGTAAAAAAAAAGCACAGGATCAAGGGTGCAATTGGAGTGGCTGCTCTAAGATCAGAGAAGGGACAGTTCATCTAGGTGACAGGTGGAAGGCACAGTCTATGACAATGAATGTAGGTAGGTTGATGGATGTGCATGCAAAGGGAGAGGAGCAGTACTCAAGAAAAGATTCAGAGTTCAGAGGTGGGGCACATAGGAGTCTCTAGTAGGTACCCGGAGGACAGGAAATAGGATAAAGGTCAAGGCTACGGAGCAACTGGAAGGTCACTGGAGAAATTTCTTTTCACAAAATGAAAGGGAATGATGCAAAGTTGCACAGGTCTTAAGTGGCAACACTGGGAGGGGAACTTAGGTCTGTCTGATTCCAGGGCCTGTGCTCTTTCTCTTCAAACCTCTACCTCTGGGTGGAGGTTTGTGGATTTGCAGTGCCCAGCAAGACATTCTTCCTGCATCATGTTTATAGCTGCTGGTCATTTGACCTTAGTGTAAAGCTGAAATGTGTATGGTCAGAGGCAGGAGGCTGGCTAGGTGACCTCTGGCCTTTCCCTGCCTTACCTCCCTGGCCTGAAAGATCAGAGCTTGATGCATATTTTGCCCTCATAAATTGTTCATAAATTCTGATGGCAAGCTTCAGATTTGTCACTCCCTAATGTAGCAGTGGCTACAGCCAGCTGACATCAAGCTCTGGGGAGCAATGCAGTAAATCATTTTCCCTCTTGAGCAAGAAGAAAAAGTAGAAAATTACATTCTTCTCAGATTTTGCTTTTGAATGTGCTGGTGCCTCTGTCAAGTGCTCCCTCTTACAAACAAGAAAGCAGTATGACCCCTAGGGAGCAGGCTTTTCAATAGGCGCTACCTGTGTAATCCACACAGAAAGAGGGAGAATGGTGAGCAGCAATCAGAACCTGTTGTCCCATCAGCTCACAAGCTAGAGGTTAAGTTCTCTATTCTGCAAGTTGGGGACTGAGATTCAGGAAGGTTGGGAATTCACTCAAGTCATCCCATTCAGCTGGAAAGAGGCAGAGCTTGGCCTGAAATCTGTGCTGGAGTTCAGAGTCCTGCACTGACCCAGTGGTCCATTTGGTCCTGGGTGCGAGTAAGGACTGAGGCCCATCAACCTATGTGGGGCTAAAACCCACTAAGTAATGAAAGTGCAAAACAATGATGCTGCTAAAAATGATGATTATAATCTTTTCATTAACTCCTTGGGAAACCAGAGAAGGAAATTATACACACAGAAAAGCCTCAGCTGCACTCACACTTCATGCACTGTGGTCATGGCCAAATCCAGCACCTGGGACCCTCCTGAGGGCCCCAGCATGCCCCAGAGAGGATCCCTGGCTGCTTCTGGCATCCCTACAGGCATTTCTGGCTGCCCCTCATCAAGGCTGCATTATTTATTCTCATGTTTGTTATGACAAATACAGCAGCATGGAGGAGCTGTTGGCTAATTTGGATAGTGCTTCCAGAAGCATCTTCCAAGCCAATTGGTTCATCTCTGGTCAAATAGACATGAGTTGCCAAGGGCAAAGAGCAAGAAATTAGCCAGTGACTCAGCACTGAGCTACTCAGGGGCCCCACTAAGGCATGTCCCTTCTCTGGGTCTTGGCAACTCCAACAGAGACAAAAGAGCTGGGCTACAGGTTCTCTAAGGTCTCTTTCAAATTTAATTCTCTAAGATTCATTCTCTCTCTCTCTCTCTCCCTCTCTCTCTCTCCTTCACTTGCTCTCTCTGGCTCTCTCATTCTCACTCTCAATCTCATTTTATGTCATGTGCTTTGTCTGCCAAGCTCCCTGGGGCTTACTGTAAAAGCATAACTGATTTTGTAATAAACATTCCATGCTGTATCCAGCCAGATGTGTGTACTTGCTTCACAGGACTCCACTAGGGTGGGGCTGGCTTACTCCAACAAGGCAGAATTGTGACCTTTGTCTGATTTCCTTTTTAATCATGGCCTCTGGAACCAGTTGACAAAGATAGGAGCAATCCCCTTCCATATCCAAGGATGGTCCTGTGAACATGAAGACCTGTATAGGAGCTGGAAGGTTGATGGATTTGAACTTGGACTCAGGATTGAACTTCCCCCTATCTGGTCTCCAAAACATGACAGATTACTCAGCAGGCCCACTTTCTCATGAATACTTGAGAGAGAGAAGAACAGAGTTATTCTGTGAACTGGCCATCAAGAGTCAGATAACACTTTCAAGACACAGGATGAGTAGGAAACCTGGGACTAGCTCTCTAATCATCTTGTCCCAAGACCAGTGAATTCCCATTGCCCATCAAACGGGACCCCTGTGATCTTGGGAGGGAAAAAATGAATTTCTATTTTCATTAACTTCTAATTGAAATTCCTAATTTCATTCCATTTTGAATGTAGGTAATGAACCACAGTAGCATTAGTAGTACGTGAAGCTTTGCCACTGAGAGAAATCAGAGAGATTTTCATATCACATTATTATTTTAGCTACCTCCAGACAGCCCTTATAGTGGACAATATTTTGAAATTACAGTAGTTGTTAGAGTCACCACTAGATTTGATTTCATGCATGAATACAAAAAAAATTATATTAGTATATCATACAAGTTTTGTTTAATATTTGGATATAATTTGTTTCCTTTATAACCTTGTGTATTTTTATTCATTTCAAGTATTATTGTCAGAAGGGATCTATGGGCTTCATAATTCAGCTAAGGGTCTGTGGCACAGCAAAAGAGTAAGAACACAGCGGCCTGTGAAGTACGGGGCTTAGAGCCTGCTGCAGTGGACCCTGCTTCAGGTGCCTACCATGTCTCTATGTCGGATGGCAGTCTGGAAGTCACCATTCATTGTCCACAGTCAAGGCAGCTCACTGTTCCCACAAGGGCTGCTTTGAGGTGTCATTTGGATCTTACAGAAGCTTGTTTGCCTTCACTCTCTGCCCCTCAGTCTGGGCTCTGCTAAAAGACTTGCACCTCATGACCTCTCCCCTTCTCTGCCTGTGGGACCTCATCCTCCTCTGCCCTTGGTCATGATTCCCCGGGTTCATTAATACTCTCCTCCCCTTGCATCCTTCCCTGGCCTCTGGCAGCATTATTGTGTCTCCTCCTCCTTCCTTCCAGGCCCACAGCATGTGCCCTGCTTCTTCCCATAGGTCTCTCTGGGTGTTCAAATGGAGAAAGTGGGATTGGTGTTCCAAGGAGGTGCTAGGTTGTTTTTGCTGCTGCTGCTGATTGGGCTGAGGCAGCAGTAATAATAGCAAGTGGGAAAATAGAAAAACATTGGCTCTGAGCCAGGACATTCTTACCCACTCCACTGTCTCTGGTCGGACCACATCTCTTTGGAATCCTGAGTCTCTTAATAGGCAATGAATAAGATGTTTCCCATTGGGGATCCATCGCAGATCTACCCAGAGGGCAGGTGCTTGTGGAATGAGGCAGGCGAGAGAGTTGAAGGAGAGGCTATCCAGTTTGGAATCTTGACTGCCATTTACTAGTCATGTGACCTTGGACAAGTTATTTAACCTCTCTTTGCCTCAGTTCCTTCATCTGTAGGATAAAGATAGTAACTCCACACTTCACAAGATTATTGTGAGGATGAAATGAATTATTTCCTTTAAAGTTCCCACACAGTGTAGGCACTGAATCAATGATAGTATTATTGTCATTGTTAACCAGGTACATTTGCAGGGAGTGAACAATGTGAGGAATTCTGAGTTGAACGTACTTCTGGATTCCTAGAAGCACAGTTTGACATCTGCTACCTCTGCTGCCTCATAGAGTGCTTGCCTTGAAATCCAGGAGACAGGTGACCTTCCAGCCCACTCTACTGTCTCTGCTGAGACCATATGTATTTGGAGTTTATGATTCCTTAGCAATTCCTCCTTTCCTCCCAGGGTTGTTGTGGGCATTGAATGAGACTTTGCCTGTATAGGGATGAGAGCTCCTGGAAGGGAGGAACCCTGTTGCAGACTCTCCAGGAAATTCACCTTTGTAAGGGAACTTGTTTGTTGAGTTCTAGAGTCACCTGGCCACAGCTGCAACCTAGCCCACTTACCCAGAGGCATTGAGTCAGAGTTCAACATCATCCTTGCCCCGGCAGCCAGTCATATGATCACTCTGATTCCCTGTACACTCCACCCCACCCCTGTCAGAGCCAGACCTCTGTGCTTGGATCTAATCTCCATCTGCCTCCTTACCTTTGCTCTACCATTCCTTGTGCCCTGAACCAGAGCCATTCCCTCCTTCAAGCCCAGTTCTTCTCATTTTTTTAAGGTCCAGTGACAATCCCACCTCCTCCAGGAAATCTGTGCTGACTGGAGTCATATTATAGATTCTCAGACATCAGTGCTCCACCCACCCACAAATTACTCAGCCTTCATTGACTGCCCTTTGCCTGGATTCCTGCAGCACTTAAGGTCTGTGCCAGACAATTTAGCACTTAATTGCAGACTGTCATCAATTGTGTCTCAATTTTTCCTTATGCATTAGTCTGTAACCCCCAACTCTATCAAAAGTTTTGTAGAACAGAAAAAAGTAAAGACACCAACATTTCTTCTTACCACTGACGTAGGAATATGACTGTAGAGGCACCTATAGAGTTGAAAACGAAATATTTGTTATGCTATCCCTTGGCCATCCTACTCCCTGACATAAGTCTTATTTCATGGCTTCTTTCTGCCCCCAAACCTGATTGAAAACCTCTTCTTGGAGCACAAGGAAATGGAAAAGAGCAATCTGTTCAGCTTGCCAAGGAAGGCTTGTGTGGCCCTTAGCCACTCCATCTCCAGGAGTCCCCTTATCCCCTGGACTCTGTAGCTGAGACCTGAGTACTCAAACATCTAAATTCTCCTCCCAAGGGCCTGCCCACTCACACTAGGTCTTCTTAATACAAGCACCAGAGGTGGAGCCAGCTGTCCCAGATGCATGGCTGCCATACACAGGAACATGGCTGGTCAGGTTGCCTGTAAAAGGGATAGTTTTATTTGTGTAGGGCTTTCTTCAATTGGCCTGGGGCAGGCTGTTGTGGTCTGAGGGAATGTCTGTCAAGTGGGCCCTTGATATATACAAGTTGGGCAAAGACTATCCCCATGTCACTCATCCATGAGGTTTGTTCTGTGATGACACCTCAGACCGCTTTCCCAAAACCAACTCTGCTGAACCAGTGATCTGAAGCTGCAAGGAAATACATGAGCAGTAGCTGGCCATTTGGTCATGAACTTGTTCACATACACTTACTGAATGCTTATTATGTGATGCTGAAATCACAAAGAGGAGAACGAGAGTCCTTATTATCCAGAAACTTATGGTCTTATGGGAAAAGCAATTTATACAGTCAACTAAATGCCATGATGGAGGTGACACAGGGGCTATAGGTGTTTATACAAACAGCTTAGCTTCCCAAATCAAAGCCAAACTCAGTTCCATACTGACAGTGCTTTCTCCAAACCACACACCCTTGCCAAGCTCCACCGCACTCCTTACTCTTCTTCAGGTGCGATGGGAGCTCAAGGCAGACAGAAATTAATTTGACACACAATCAGGGAGACAGTTTCTAAGATGATAATGGAGGATAGGAGTTCTGGGGGTCATGATGTTGCTAACAGAGTTGCCATCATACTGGCATGCCACTTAGGCTCCAAAGCAAGAGCTGAGGGAGGCCCCTGAGACCCTGGTCATAAACTGCCTTGTCCCAGAGAGGCACTTACACTATGGGAGCTATAATTATTAGAGCTTGCCTTTGGATAGTCACTGAAGACATTACATTAGGACAAATATTGATAACCATGGTCTACTGGACTTGGGGTCAGGGATCTGCTTTCTAATTCTGGCTAAGCTACTCACTAGCTATGTAACCTTGGGTGATTTTCATACCTTCCTTGCCTCTGTTTCCTAACCTTTCAGATGAGATTAATAATAGCACTTTTGTCAGGATCAAATGAGGGTGTATATTTAAAAATTCCTCCATGGAGTTTGACATACTATGACAACAGGTTACTAGTTTGTTATTGAAAACCATCCACCTCTTCCTGAGCAGCAGCAGCAGCAGCAGCAGAAGCAGAAGCAGCGTCTTTGTACCAAAGCAATTGGTACGATTTGTATTGTACCAATACCACAGACCAGAGGCCTGTGTCTGGCCTCGCTCTCTCTCCTGTTAACTAGCTGAATCCCTTAGCAAGTGGATAGCAAAGAATCTGAGAGTATAAACAGCGATGTTGCCAGGTGGTTCCAAGCAGCTACCTAGCAAAGAATTGACAGTTGTTGCCAGGTAGAGGACTTCTGGAATGGAGGAGGGTGGGGAGGACAGAATTCATGTGCTCAGATTATGGTCTTCCTCTGAGGAGTTTAACTGGTACATTTTATCTAATGAGTGTGTTAAAGCAGTAAAGAGGTCCATGCAGTCCTTTTTCTACGGATTAATGAATGGGGAGAAAATATGGTCCTTTTTGCAGCCCTTAGTGCTGCACTATTACTGATTCCAAGAAGAACTACCTTAGTGCTCTGGTGACGGTATGGACCCAATGTTTTATTGGATTGGCTTATTGCCTATGAGGATGCACTTGATGCTTTGAGCCTCAATGTCCTCCCCATTATCCACCAGCTGCATTATGTTATTTTGTCTCTGTTCCATGCTTGTACTAATGCTTGTACATTTGCGAAGATTTTAAGTAATGGGTGGCCAATGCCATTGCCAGGCCCCAAATTGCAAAGTACCCTTTAAGTGGAAGGCAGTTAGCTTGAACACAAAACATTATTTGAAAGAGAATGAACGATGACTTTGGTTGCCTTTGGTTACCTCTATTTAACCTGACAGTGGGAGTCACAATGTCTGGGTTTTGGTATGCAGGAAGCTAGTAGCAAAACTCATTCTTCTTTACTCTGCTGCAGAGCTCTGTCTGAAGCTCTGGAGAGCTGCTGACTTTAAATGACCCCACGGTTATTTGGCTTATTCTCCCAGGTAGAGGCCTCGAAGCACTTCCTGGTGTTGTTGCAGCCCTCTAGTGCACGTGAAACTCATGGTGACAAGAAGGAAGGAGAGAGAGGTAATTATTTCCGTCTTACAGATGAATAATTAGAGGTTCAGAGTTTAAATGGCCTATCCACAATCACCTTGCCTGCCAGTGACAGAGCTAAAGCTGGCATCAGGATTTCTGCCTTCAAGCCCAGAACAATTTCCACTAGCTAGCTACACCAGGGAGGCTACAAGTCCTCAGGATAAGTGCTCCTTAAAGTACAGGTTGGTTACAAAATGAGATACTTGCTGTAGAATGTAAATCAATGCTCTACCTCCTTCATTGAGAAAGTCTTGCTAGAAAATAAATGTCAGCTGGGCAGGGTGCGGTGACTCACACCTGTAATCCCAACACTTTGGGAGGCTGAGGTGGGTGGATCATGAGGTCAAGACATCGAGACCATTCTGGCCAACGTGGTGAAACTCCATCTCTACTAAAAATACAAAAATTACCTGGGCATGGTGGCGTGTGCCTGTAGTCCCAGCTGCTTGGGAGGCTGAGGCAGGAGAATTGCTTGAACCTGGGAGGCGGAGGTTGCAGTGGGCTGAGATTGTGCCACTACGCTTCAGCCTGGCAACAGAGTGAGACTCCAAAGATAAATAAATAAAAAAGAAAATAAACATCAACTGTATTAAACAGCGTGCTTAGTGATGATTTGGTTTACATTCTGTTACAAGCTCCCTGTCCCATCAAGGATAAGTAGCACTCTCTGGACCACACTTAGGTTAGTACTAGCCTGGTAAGCTCTGTAGAGAACAGAGACCATTTCTGTCTTAATAATGGCAATAACCAGCTATTATTGATTGATTTGAACTTTCTTAGTGTCATGTATTGTGCTAAACAATGCATATCAAATTACTCTAAAACTTTATGGGTTGGAATTATTGTTATCCCTATATTACATATGAGGAAACTGAGAGACAGAAAGTTAAGTTGCTTGTCTATTATCATGAATTTCATCAGGAGTCAAGATGAGTGTTGAACTGAGACCACTTGATTCAAGAAAGCACACTGTTTACTACATTAATACATGCCTCTCATGTCACTGTGATATCCATAAGGGTGAAGTTTAGAAGTAACACATATTTTTTGTAAAGAATGAATAAAAGAGTTTTTTGGGATGGGTAGACAGTGCTGGAGAACCTAAAGACACGTCATAGGAAGAGTCAAATGGCAAGATAGAGGCTATAAGAAAGAATGACCAAATTTGTTTCCTAATGCCAACATTCATGAATCAGGAGAAGACTTTGAAGTTTGAAGAAGGACATTTTAGGAGAGATAAGAAAGGCACTCATAATCTGATAATATAAGGCCAATAGCTTGATAACACACGAGGTGGGAACAGGATAAAACAGCGAGCCAGCCCCAGGACATTTGTCATGCTGTTTGGCAGCTCAGGGAGGAGCTTGGGCCTGCTTGGCCCTGGTTGCACATCAGGTAATGTTGGGAGCATCTTGCAAAGGCCCATGCTTAAGCTTCACCTATGAACTTGTGATTTAATAGCACTGTCATGGGCACTGGGCACCTGCTTTTATAAAAACCTTCCTCAGGTGACTCTAATGTTTAACAAATTTGGGAGAAGGCAGATTTGTTGAATTGGAGTGAGATAAATCTGGATTCAAAAGAATAACACAAGAAAAGTTAAATACATGGGAAAATTTGAAAAATCAATTTCTCCCCTCTTGTTTCACAAACACATGTACCATATAGCATATGTATAGCATATATATGTTATATGTATCATATGAGTTTACATATGAGGAAACTGAGAGAGAGAAAGTTAAGTTGCTTGTCTATTATGAATTTCCTCAGGAGTCAAGATGAGTTATATGTATCATATAACATATATAGCATGTAGTACATATATGTGTGCATGTGTGTGTGCATGAAAATTATAGCATGAAGGGTGGTGAAGTGAATGGACCAATTCAGTTGCAAGATTTTTATATTTTGTGTGATAGTATTTTGTGTACAGCACTAACTCAAAACCAAGAAAAATTAGGGGTGTATATTAAGCACTTAGAGTAACATTAAAAGTAATACAAATAAACAATCGGAATAGGCCTATATCTATTGAAAAATTGAATCAATGATTCCTAACCTTACAAAAGAGAAAGCACCAGGCTCAGATGAGTTCTCACTGGTGGATTCCACTAGATATTTAAGAAAGAAATTATACCAATGCTTTACAATCTCTTTCAGAAGACGAAGGCAAAGGGAATATTCCCTAACTCATTCTACAAGACCAGCATTACCCTAATACCAAAACCAGACAAAGGCATTATAAGAAAATAAAACTTCAAACCAATACCTCTCATTGACATGAATGCAAAAATCCTCAATTGATATTTGTATTAATAAATGGAATCCAGCAATGTATAAAAAAGAATTGTACATCACAGCCAAGTGGGATTTGCTTCAGGTATGCAAGGTTGTTTCAACAATCAAAATAAGTTAATATAATCCCCTACATCAATAGGCTAAAGAAGAAAAAAATCATATGGTCATATTAATGGATACAGAAAAAGTATTTGACGATATCCAACACCCATTTATGATGAAAACTCTGAGAAAACCTGGAATAGAGGGGAAAATCCTCAACTTAATAAAGAACATCTAGAGGAAACCTACAGCTAACATATCTAATGGTGAGAAACTAGAAGCTTTCCCACTAACATCAAGAAAAAGGCAAGGATGTCTCCTCTCACTACAGCATTTCAACATTATACTGGAAGTCCTATCAAAGGCAATAAGATAAGAAAATGAAACCAAAGGTATATAGATTGGGAAGAAAGAAAAATTTATTTCTTCATAAATGATACGATTACCTATGTAGAAAATCTGAAAGAATCAACAACAACAAAACCTTATAACAAAAACAAAAAATTATAGCAAGGTTGCAGGATGCAAAGTTAATATGCCAATAATTTGGCATATTAACTTTGTTTTCCTATATACCAGCAATGAACAAGTAGAATTTGAATAAAAAACACAGAACTTCCTAAAAATGAAATACTTAGATATAAATCTGACAAAATATGTACAGCATATAAGGAAAACTACAAAACTCTGATGAAAGATGTCAAAGACGAACTAAATAAATGGAGGAGATTTTATGTTCATGGATAAGATAACTCAATATCATCAAGATATTGACAACTTAATCTATAATTTCAATGCAATCCCAATAATAATCCCAGCATCTTATTTTGTTGCTCACAAAAACTGATTCTAAAGTTTATATGGAGAGGCAAAAAATACAGAATAGTCAACTCAATATTCAGGGAGATGAACAAAGTCAGAGAACTGACACTACCTGACTTCAAGACTTACTATAAATCTACAGTAATCAAGGCAGCACAGTATGATAAAAGAATAGACAAATGGATCAGCAGAAAAGAACAGAGAGCCAATAATAGACCCATATAACTCTAGTCAGCTGATTTTTGACAGAAAACAAAGGCAATACAATGGAGACAAGAGTCTTTTCAATAAATATTGGTAGAAGAACTGGACATCTACAAGGAGAAAAAAATGAATCTAGACACAGAACTTACATCCATCACAAAATTGCAATCAAGATTAATCACAGACAGTAAAATTCAAAACTATAAAACTCCTGGAAGATAACAGGGGAAAACCTAGATGACCTCAGATATGGAGATGACATTTTAGACACAACACAAAAGGCATGATACATGAAAAGCCTAATTGATAAGCTGGACTTCATTAAAATGAAAAACTTCTGCTCTGTGAAAGACAGTGCTGAAAGAATAAGAAGACAAACCACAGACTGAGTGAAAATGTTTGCTAAAGATATATAAGATAAAAGACTGTTATTCAAAATATAAAAAGATTTCATAAAATTCAACAATATGAAAATGAACAACCCAATTTTTTAAAATGGACAAAAGACCCAAACACTTTACCAAAAAGTATATGGATGACAAGTAAGCTTATGAAAAGACGCTCAACATCATATGTCATTAGGAAGTTTTAAATTAGAATGATAATGTGACACCACTATATATCTTAGATTGTCCGATCTAAAACACTGGCAATACCAAATGCTGGCAAGGATGTAGAACAACAGGAACTCTCATTAGTTGCTGATGGAAATGCAAAATGGAACAGCCACTTCGGAAGACAGTTAAGCAGTTTCTTACAAAAATAAACACGTGCTTACCATACAATCAAGCAATTGTGTTCCTAGCATTTATCCAAGTAAATAGAAGACTTATGTCCACACAAAAACTTGCACATAGATATTTATAACAGCTTTATTGATCACTTCTAAAACTTGGATGCAACTAAGAAGACCTTCAGTAAGTAAATGGATAAAAAAACTGGTACATCCAGATAATGGGCTACTATTAAGCACTAAAAAGATGTGAGCTACCAAGACATGAAAAGATATGAAAGAAATTAAGTGAAAGAAGCCAATTTGAAAAAGCAATATACTGTATGACTCCAACTATATGACATTCTGGAAAAGGCAAAAATGTATACAGTAAAATGATTAGTGTTTGCTAACAATTAGGGGAAAGAATAAATGAGTAAGTGGCGCATAGAGGATTTTAGGGCAGTGAAAATACTCTGTGTGATACTATGATGGTGGTGTGATACTAAAATGGTGGCTACATGTCATTATGCATTTGTCCAAACCCATAGAATGTACAATACCAAGAGTGAACTCTAATGTAAGCTATGGACTTTGAGTAACAATAATGTGTTAATGTAGATTCATTAATTATAACAACTGTGCCACTATGATAGAAGATGTGGATAATTGGAGAGGCTATGCATTTGTGGAGGCAGGGAGTATATGGCATATCTCTGTATTTTCCTCTCAGTTTTCCATGAATCTAAAACTACTTTAAAATAAAGTTTATAAAGGTAAAAAAGTAACATAAAGACAGTTATATGTAAACAGGCAATAGATAAAATGAAAGCAGAAAAGTAAGCCAAAAAAATACAGGAAAGGAGGAACATAAGGGGAAAAAAACATAAGAGACACTGAAACCAAAACAATTAAATATAATGTCAATAATTACATTAAATATTAATCAGAGGACACTTGAATTAAAAGGCACAGATCGCTAGACTTGTATGTAACCAATATCTAACTGTGTACTATCTATAAGAGATGCACTTTAAATGTAAAGAGATAAAGATACATCTTGCACACAGTTACCAAAGGAAGGATGGCATTGCTGTTATATTAGCAAAATAAACTTCAATACAAAGAGTATCATGAGAGATAAAGAGTAATGTTTCATAATGATAAAAGGGCCAATGCATGAGAAAGACATAACAATCATAAATACATATGCATTTAATAAAAGAGATTAATAATACACGAAGCAGAAATCAACAAAATTAAAAGAAGAAAACAGACATATTTGCAATCATTTTTGAAGGTTTTAACAGTCCTATCTCAACAATTGTGAGAATAACTAGACAAAAAACTTAGTAAAGATATAGACCATATGAATAACATGAAGAGGCACTTTAAAATCACAAAAAGAATTATTATTTATTTTGAATTTGAATTTTGAATTCTGAATGATAATGACATGCAAGATATCAAAATCTGAGTAATGCAGATAAAGCAGTGCTTCAAAGAAATTTATAGCATTATGCTTATATTAAAAATGAAAAGAAGACAAAATACAATCTAATAATTTATTATAAAGAAACTAAAGATTAAAATAAACCCGAAGTAAGTAGAAGAAAGGACACAAAAAGAAAAACAGTTGAGAAAATGAACCAAACTAAAATTTGTTCTTTAAGAATATCAATAACATTGATTAATTTCTACTTAGACAATTAGGGAAGGAAAACAATTTACTAATATCAAGGATGAAAGTGAGTTTATCAGTACATGTCTAATTAGCCTTTTTTATGTCTAAAAGACATAACAAGTTAATAAAAATCATGAACAAACTTATGTCAACAATAATTTGAAAACTTGCAAGACATAGACAAATTAAT
>NW_016824109.1:51150-66953 GCF_001698545.2 Rhinopithecus bieti
TTTTCTGAAGGCTAAATAATTGGAAGTATAGACCATTTTATGGAATAGAATACTCAATATTGTTAAAATATCAATTTTACCCAAATTGACTTATAAACTCAGTGCAATCTCAGTCCAAATTCCATCATAAATTTTGTATAGAAATGATAAGCTGATTCTAAAATATGTATGAAAAGACAAAAGCTGTTGCCTGTATATAGGAATCTTGATAAAAACAAAATCGAAGTAGTTACATGACCTGACCTATATAATTACTAAAATGGCTATAATAATCATAAAAATCTGATACTGGCATAAAGATTAACAAACAAACTAATGGAACAGAATTAAGAGTACAGAAATAAGCCCATACTACATTGTCATTTGATTTTACTCTATATCATTCTCAAAGCAATTTAGTGCAGGGAAAGAATTTTTTTCAACAAATAATGCTAATGCAACTAAGCCAGTATCACCTTAATACCAAAACTAGGAAAGGATATAACAACAACGACAAAAAAAACTACAGACCAATATCCTTGAGGAACATAGATGCAAAAATCCTTGACAAAAATACTAGCAAACTGAATCCAACAGCACATCGAAAAGATTATTCACCACAATCAAGTGGGTTTCACCCCAGGGATGCAGGAATGGCTTAATATACATAAGTCAATAAATGTGACACATCACATTAACAGAACTAAAAACAAAAACCATATGATCATTTCAATAGAGGCAAAAAATTAGATAAAATCCAGCATTCCTTTATGACAAAAATCCTCAAAAAACTAAGCATAGAAGGAACATACCTCAAAATAATAAAAGTCATATATGACAAACCCACAACCAACATCATATGGAATGGGGAAAAGTTGAAAGCATTCCCCAAAGAACTGGAACAAGGCAAGGATGCCCACTCTTACCACTTCTATTCAACATAATACTGGAAGTTCTAGCCAGAGCAATCAGGCAAGAGAAAGAAATAAAGAGAATCCAAACTGGAAAAAAGAAAGTTAAATTATCTGTTTGTCGATGATATGATCATATACCTAGAAAACCCTAAAGACTCCTTTAAAAGACTCCTAGATTGGAAAATGAATTCAGTAAAGAATCAGGTTACAAAATCAATGTACGTAAATCTGTACCACTGCCATACACCAACAACCACCAAGCTGAAAATAAGATAAAAAACTCAATCCCTTTTACAATAGCTGCCAAAAAAATACCTAGAAATATATTTAATGAAGGAGGTGAACCTCTTTATAAGGAGAACTACAAAACACTGTTGAAAAAAGTCATAGATGACACAAACTAGTGGAAATATATTCTATGCTTGTGGATTGGAAGAATCAGTATAATGAAAATGACCTTACTGCCCAAAGCAATCTACAGATTCAATGCAATTCACATCAAAATACTAATATAATTTTCACAGAATTAGGAAAACAATTCTAAAATTCATCTGGAACCACAAAAGAGCCCAAATACTCAAGGTAATCCTAAGCAGAAAGAACAAATCCAGAGGAATCATGTTGCCTGACTTCAAATTATGCTACAAGGCTGTTGTTACCAAAACAGCATGGTACTGGTATAAAAGTAGATACATAGACCAATGGAACAGAATAGAGAATCCAGAAATAAAACCAAACAGTTACAACCAACTGATCTTTAACAAAGCATACAAAAAAAAAATTTTGGGAAAGGACGCCCTGTTCAATAAATAGTTCAATAAATACAATAGAAAATCTGGATAGTCACATGTAGAACAATGAAATTGGTTCCCTAATTCTCAGCATATAAAAAATCAACTCGAGATAAATCAAAGACTTAAATCTAAGACACGAAATGATACAAATTCTAGAAGAAAACTTAGGAAAAGCTCTTCTGTACACTGGCCTAGGTAAAGAATTTACAACTAAGACCCGAAAAGCAAATGCAACAAAATAAAATAAATAAACGAGACATAATTAAACTAGAAACCTCCTGCACAGCAAAAGAAATAATCAGAGTAAACTGACAACTCATAGAATGGGAGAAAATATTTGCAAACTATTTATCTGACAAAGGACTAATATCCAGAATCTACAAGGAACTCAAATAAACCAGCAAGAAAAGAAAAATAATAATCCCATCAAAAAGTGGGCAAAAAACATGAATTGACATTTATCAAAAGCAGATATTAAATGGCCAACAAATACATGAAAAAACGCTCAACATCACTAATCATCATGAAAATGCAAATTGAAACTACGATGAGATATTATCTTACCCCAGCCAGAATGGCCATTATTAAAAAGTCAAAAAGCAATAGACGTTGGTTTGGATGTGGTGAAAAGGGAATGCTTATACACGCCTGGTGAAAATGTAACTTAGTACAATCTCTATGGAAAACTGTATGGAGATTTCTTAAAGAACTAAAAGTAAATCTACCATTTGACCCAGCAATCACACTACCAGGTACCAATTCAAAGAAAAATAAGTCATTATATCAAAAAATATCTGTATGCATATGTTTATTACAGCACAATTCACAATTGCAAAGATATGGAACCAACCTAAGTATCCATCGACCACTAGGTGGATAAAGAAAATGTGGCATATACACACTGTGGAATACTACTTAGCCACACAAAAAATGAAATAGTGCCTTTTGCAGCAACTTACATGGATCTAGAAGTCATTATTCTAAGTGAAGTAACTCCGGAATGCAAAACCCAATACTGTATGCTCTCACTTATAAGTGGGAGTTAAGCTATGGGTATGCAAAGGCATACAGAGTGGTATAATGGACTTTGGAGTCTCAGAATGGGAAAGGGCGGGAGGAGGGTGAGAGATAAAAAACTACGTATTTTGTACAATGTACACTACTTAAGTGATAGGTGCACTAAAATCTCAGACCTCACCATTATATAATTCATTCAAGTAGCCAAAAACCACTTGTACCCCAAGAGCTATTGAAATATATATATATGTATATATATATATATATATATGCACACACATATATTTATATATAATAAAATAAAATGACTTACTAGCCAAGATAAAAAATTAAAACCATAATTCATATACAAGAAAACAAAAAAAAACTTTGTAATTTGGTATTATGCAAATATTTCTTATACATATCACAGAAAACATAACAATAAAAACGGAAATCATGAACTAGGTTTTATCTATGTTAAAAGTTTCTAATGATCAAAAGAAAACAAGAGACAATAAGTATGCAAGCCTCCTACAGGGAAAATATGTTTTAAAAACAACTATATGGAAAGGTCTGGTAGCCAGTATATATTAAGAAATCTTGAAACTAAGATAAGACAAGTAACCCAATTTTATGATAAACAAAATATTTCAACATTCACTTTAGAAGAGAGTATGACTGGCCAATAGGTACGTCAACAAGTGTTCAACAAATTAAAACCATGGTGAGATACCACTATATATGTACCAGAATGACTAAACTAAAAAGGCTGAAACACTACCAAACATTGGCAATAACGTGGAAGAGCTGAAAAGTCATAGATGGCTGTTTGAAAAACAAAATTGTATACCTCTCTCGGACAAAAGACCTAGCAGTTTCTTATAAGGATTAACATACACCTGCCTAGTGACTCAGAAATTCAGCTTCTAGAAATTGACCCAAGAAAACTGGAAGCATTTGTCCACTCATAATAGCTAAATTGTATTCATAATAGCTAAAAATTGAAAACAACCCAAGTGTCTTACAAAAGGAGAATGCATTTAAAAGTTGTAGTATAGCCAAACAAATGGCATATTACTAAGAAATATAAGGGAATGAATTGTTCATACATTTGACGACTTGGATTAATTTCAAAAATATTATGCTAAGTGAAATAAGCCTTACATAAAAGAGGATATTGTAGGATTCCTGTTATGTAAAGTTCTTAAATAAGCAAAACTAATTTATAAGAGGAAAAAGTCAAATTGGATGGGTACCATGGGGATTGACTGGAAAGAGACATATGGGAACTTTCTGGGGAGATGATGATATTCTAAATTTTGTTATGGATTTATGCTGTATAAATGCAATTATTTGTTAAAACTCAGAGAATGCACACTTACAATTTGAGCATTCCATTTCATATAAATTTATATCAAAGGATAAAAAATCATAAACCAGCATCAAATTTTCATGATATGATTGCTGAAGTATTTAGTGAGAAGTGTACTAACATCTGTAATTTATTTTACAATGCATTGAAGAATGGATTGATTAATGGATGGAGGGATAGATAGATGGATGCATAAGTATGTTGTAGAACGATTATAGTAAAATCATAATAGTAGAAACTAGGTGGTGGTTATATGTGTGTTCCCTGTAAAATTATTTCTATGTTACTACAAGTTTGAAAAAATCCACAATAAAATGTTGGAAACAGAGGTCAGTAATGGAGATGTAATGGAATGTTTTAAAAAACTCACAAAAAGTCAGGTGATATAGTTTGAATATATGTCCCCAACAAAACTCATGTTAAATTTTCATCCCCAATGTTGGAAGTTGGGCCTTGTGGGAGGTTTTTGGGTCATGGGGGCAGGTCCCTTATGGCTTGGTGCTGTCCTCACAATACTGAGTGTGTTCTTGTGAGATATGGTTGTTTAAGTGTATGGCATCTTTCCCCCGCTTGCTCCTGCTTTTGCCATGTGTCATGTCTGCTCTTGCTTCACCTCCTGCCATGAGTAAAAGCTCTCTGAGACCTCACCAGAAGCTGAGCAGATGTTGGTGCCATATATGTATAGGCTACAGAACTGTGAGCCAATTAAAACCGTTTTCTTTGTAAATTACCCAGCCTCAGGTATTTATTTATAGTAGTGCAAGAATGGCCTAATACAGCAGGAAAAAAAGGCTTAGGTGAAGGAAGAACAGATGGGACAAATAGAAAACAGATAACAAGATGGTACACTTAAACATAATCATATCAACAATGCTTTTAATGTAAATAATCTANTCACAGAAAACATAACAATAAAACGGAAATCATGAACTAGGTTTTATCTATGTTAAAAGTTTCTAATTATCAAAAGAAAACAAGAGACAATAAGTATGCAAGCCTCCTACAGGGAAAATATGTTTTAAAACAACTATATGGAAAGGTCTGGTAGCCAGTATATATTAAGAAATCTTGAAACTAAGATAAGACAAGTAACCCAATTTTATGATAAACAAAATATTTCAACATTCACTTTAGAAGAGAGTATGACTGGCCAATAGGTACGTCAACAAGTGTTCAACAAATTAAAACCATGGTGAGATACCACTATATATGTACCAGAATGACTAAACTAAAAGGCTGAAACACTACCAAACATTGGCAATAACGTGGAAGAGCTGAAAAGTCATAGATGGCTGTTTGAAAACAAAATTGTATACCTCTCTCGGACAAAAGACCTAGCAGTTTCTTATAAGGATTAACATACACCTGCCTAGTGACTCAGAAATTCAGCTTCTAGAAATTGACCCAAGAAAACTGGAAGCATTTGTCCACTCATAATAGCTAAATTGTATTCATAATAGCTAAAATTGAAAACAACCCAAGTGTCTTACAAAAGGAGAATGCATTTAAAAGTTGTAGTATAGCCAAACAAATGGCATATTACTAAGAAATATAAGGGAATGAATTGTTCATACATTTGACGACTTGGATTAATTTCAAAATATTATGCTAAGTGAAATAAGCCTTACATAAAAGAGGATATTGTAGGATTCCTGTTATGTAAAGTTCTTAAATAAGCAAAACTAATTTATAAGAGGAAAAGTCAAATTGGATGGGTACCATGGGGATTGACTGGAAAGAGACATATGGGAACTTTCTGGGGAGATGATGATATTCTAAATTTTGTTATGGATTTATGCTGTATAAATGCAATTATTTGTTAAAACTCAGAGAATGCACACTTACAATTTGAGCATTCCATTTCATATAAATTTATATCAAAGGATAAAAAATCATAAACCAGCATCAAATTTTCATGATATGATTGCTGAAGTATTTAGTGAGAAGTGTACTAACATCTGTAATTTATTTTACAATGCATTGAAGAATGGATTGATTAATGGATGGAGGGATAGATAGATGGATGCATAAGTATGTTGTAGAACGATTATAGTAAAATCATAATAGTAGAAACTAGGTGGTGGTTATATGTGTGTTCCCTGTAAAATTATTTCTATGTTACTACAAGTTTGAAAAAATCCACAATAAAATGTTGGAAACAGAGGTCAGTAATGGAGATGTAATGGAATGTTTTAAAAAACTCACAAAAGTCAGGTGATATAGTTTGAATATATGTCCCCAACAAAACTCATGTTAAATTTTCATCCCCAATGTTGGAAGTTGGGCCTTGTGGGAGGTTTTGGGTCATGGGGCAGGTCCCTTATGGCTTGGTGCTGTCCTCACAATACTGAGTGTGTTCTTGTGAGATATGGTTGTTTAAGTGTATGGCATCTTTCCCCGCTTGCTCCTGCTTTTGCCATGTGTCATGTCTGCTCTTGCTTCACCTCCTGCCATGAGTAAAAGCTCTCTGAGACCTCACCAGAAGCTGAGCAGATGTTGGTGCCATATATGTATAGGCTACAGAACTGTGAGCCAATTAAAACCGTTTTCTTTGTAAATTACCCAGCCTCAGGTATTTATTTATAGTAGTGCAAGAATGGCCTAATACAGCAGGAAAAAAAGGCTTAGGTGAAGGAAGAACAGATGGGACAAATAGAAAACAGATAACAAGATGGTACACTTAAACATAATCATATCAACAATGCTTTTAATGTAAATAATCTAAAAACTCCATGTAAAGTTAAAAAAAAAATTGAGTAGATGAAAATGAAAGACAAGACAATATGCCATTTGCAAGAAACACAGCTTAAATGTAAAGACTCCAACTGGCTGAATATAAGAGGGCCCCAAAAGGCATGCCATGCAATTACTACAAAAAAGAATGCTGGTGTGGCTATACTGATATAAGACAAACTTTATTTAAAATAAGAACAATTTTCATTAAAAAGAGGTACATTCCTGGCCAGGCGTGATGGCTCACGCCTGTAATCCTAGCACTTTCGGAGGCCGAGGTGGGCAGATCACAAGGTCAGGAGATCGAGACCATCCTGGCTAACACGGTGAAACCCCGTCTCTTCTAAAAATATAAAAAAATTAGCCAGGTGCGGTGGCGGGCGCCTGTAGTCCCACCTACTTGGGAGGCTGAGGCAGAACGGCGTGAACCTGGGAGGCGGAGCTTGCAGTGAGCCCAGATCGTATCACTGCACTCCAGCCTGGGCAACAGAGAGTGACTCCGTCTCAAAAAACAAAACAAAACAAAAACAAAAACAAAATTACATTCCCAATCCCAATAATAACATTGTCAACTAATCAACAAGATATAATAATTCTAAATATGTATACAACTAATAATAGAGCCTCAAAGTATGTGAAGCAAAAATTGACAGAAGGGAAGGGAGAATAGATTCAGTTGAATATTTTAATATGTCTTATTCAGTGACTGATAGAAGTACACAGACAGAAAGGATAAAGAATTGTGAACACTATCCAACAACTATTGACAGATTTTTCACATTTACACAGAGCATTCACCAAAATAAACCATAATCTTGGCCATAAAACAAATCTCAATATTTTTCAGCAGAAACTGTATAAGCCAGAGGAGAGTGGGATGATGTATATGAAGTGTTGAAGGAAAAAAAAAGGCCTGCCAATCAAGAATACTTTATCCAGCAAAGCTATCGTTCAGAAATAAAGGACAGAGAAATATTTTGCCAGACAAACAGAAGCTGAGGGAGTTCATCACTGCCAAATCTGTCTTAAAAGAAATGCTAAAGGGAGTTCTTCAGTTTTCAGGTTGAAAGCAAAGGGCAGTAATGACTAACACTGAAGCATTTTAAAGTATGAAATTCACTGGTGAAAGTAAGTACAGTCAGATTCACAATACTCTAATACTGTAATGATGGTGTATAAATCAGTCACATCTCTAGTATGAAGGTTAAAAGACAAAACTATTAAAAATAATAAGGATAATTATAATAATTTGTTAAGGGATATGCAATATAAAAAGATGTGAATGGTGCTGTCAAAATTCAAAATGTGAAGTAGAGAGTGTCATTAAAATGTAGTCTTTTATGTATAAAAGCTTACTTGTTTCCAGCTTAAAATAACCTGTTATGCCATGAGATATTTTTGTAACACTTAGTGTAACCACAAAGCAAAAAGTTATAATAGATACAATAAAAATAAAACACATAACCCAAAACATACTACTAAAGAAATTCACTTAACCACAAAGGTAGACAGTAAGAGAGGAAGAAGTGATCTACAAGACAACTAGAAAAAAAATAACAAAATGATAGCAATAATTCCTCACCTACTAATAATCACCTTGAATGTAAATTCAAGACACTGAGTGGTTGGAATGGATAAAACAAACAAACAAACAAACAAAAAAACTCAGCTATATTCTGGTTTATATGCTCATTTCACAGTTAAGGACACTCAAGACTGAAAGAAAAGGAGTGGAAAATATATTCCACGCAAATGGAAACCAGAAGAGAGCAGAGTAGCTATACTCAGATTAAATAGACTTCAAGTCGAAAACTGTAAAAATAAAGAAAGATTATATAAAGAGGTCAATTCAGCAAGATAATACAACAATCATAAACACATATGCATGCAACATTGGAGCACCTAAATATATCAAGCAGGTGTTAATAGATCTGAAGAGAAACACGGACTATCCAATACAGTAAGAGTAGAGGACTTCAATATCCCACTTACAACAACAGACAGATCATTCAGACAGAAAATTAACAAAGAAACATCAGCTTTAAACTACTCTCTAGATTAAATGGACCTAAAAGACATTTATAGAACATGCCATCAAACAGCTACATTATATACAATCTTCTCAACTGCACATGGAACATTCTATAGGAAAGATAATATATTAGGCCACAAAACAAGCCTTGATAAACTTAAGAAGGTCAAAATCATATCAAGTATCTTTTTTACTTTAGAAAGAGGGTCTTGTTCTGTCACCTAGCATGATTATAACTCACTGTAGCCTTGAATTCCTGGGCTCAAGTGATGTTCCTGAGTAGTGAGGACTACAGGTATGTGCCATCACACCTGGCTAATTTTTAAGATTATTCGTACAGATGAGGTCTCACTATGATGACCAGGAAGGTCTCAAACTCCTGGCCTCAAACAATCCTTCCACCTTGGCCTCCTAAATCACTGGGATCACAGACCTGAGCCACTGTGTCTGGCCCCAAATACCTATTCTGACCACAATAGTATAAAGCTAGAAACTGTTAAGAGGAGAAACTTTGGAAACTTTACAAATAGATGAAAATTAAACAACATGCTCTTGAAACCAATGGGTGGATGAAGAAAGTAAAAGGGAAATTAAAACTCTAGCAAAACCTTTTAAATAAAATCTAATAAGCTTAATCATATATATATACACACACATATATATATATATGTTCAGAAGTTTTTTTTAAGTGTTAATCTTGAACAAGAAGAACACAGTTGGAGGACTTACACCATCTAATTTTAAGACTTACCATAAAGCTACAGTAATCACGTTATTGTGGACTGGTGAAAGGATAGGTGCATAGATCAATGGAACAGAATAGAGAACTCAAAAACAGATAAGCTGGTGTTTGACTAAGATGTCAATGTAACTCAATTGGGAAAATATTTTCTTTCAAGAAATGGTGTCAGAACAACTGGATATCCAAAAATAAATCTTGATTCTTTTCTCATGCAAGTCACAGATATTAACTCGATGTGGATAATAGACCTAAACATAAAAGCTGAAATCATGAAACTTTTGAGGAAACAGGAGGAAAATTGTGTGACACTAAGTAGGCAAAGCTTTCTTAAGACACAAAACCTAAACCATACAAAACAATAATTTGTACTTCACCAGAATTAAAACCTTCTGCTTTTCAGAAGACATGGTTTAGAAAATAAAAGGACAGGCCATAGAGTGAGGGGGTGTATTCACAAATCATATATTTGATGCAGGACCTGTATGCTGAGTCTACAAATAACTCTTAAAATTCTGTAATACGAAGAAAAACAAATAAATTATAAATGGGCAAAAGATTTGAATAATAAACTTCACAAAAGAAGATATATGAACTTGAAAAGATCTTCAATGTCATTAGTCATTAGGGAAATGCAAATTAAAATAACAAGATACCACTAAACAGACAAAAGAATTAATAAAGTTTTAAAAAATAAGACACACAATACCAAGACAGAACACACCAAGTGCTGTTGAGAATGTGGACCAACTAGAACTTTCATGTATTACGAGTGAAAATGTAAACTGTACAGGCATTTGGGAAAACCAGTTTGCCGTGGTCCAGTAACATTTAGCATACATTTGTCATAACAGATAGCAATTTTACTTGTAGGTATTTACCATAGTGAATCAAAACATATGCCCACATAAATGTTAATAGCAATTTTATTCACAAGAGCCAAAAACTAGAAACAACCCTCATGTCCAGGAAAATGTCAATAGATTTAAAGACAATAGTGCATTCATATACTGTATACCCTATATGAAGCACTTCCAATTCTAAGAATTTACTCAAAAAATAGAAACATATCCATACAAAAACTTGTTTGTGAATATTTATAGAGGCATTATTTATTATAGCAAAAATAGAGGTGACCTAACTGCCCATCAGCTGGTGCATGAATAAAAATTTTAGTGTATCTAAAATGTAGAATAATACTCAGCAATATGAAGAAATAAACTGCTGTCACTAGCAACAACTAGATCAATCAACATTATACTGAGTGAAATAAGCCAAACACAAGAATACTTACTCTTTGATTACATTTGTGTGAAATTCTAGAAAAATTATAACTACTCCTCAGTTACAGAAAGGAGAAAAATAGCTGCCAAAGGTTGGAGTAAGATTTATTCCAAAGGAGCCAATGGGAATGCTTTATATCTTGATTTTTGTGGTGGTATTTGGTATGTGCGCATTTGCTAGACTGTATCAAACTGTGTACTTAAAGTGTGTGCATTTTATGTAAATTATTCCTGAATATAATTGATTTAAAAATCTGGATGAAGCAGCTAATCAGTGCAACTTTAAGTTCTTTTATTACAGAGTTGTTCAGAATATTAGAACACTTGGCAAACTGTCATCAATATAATATCACTGACAGCCTAATAAGGTGGATAATATTGTTCCCATTTTACAGAGTAAAAAATTGTAGCCAGGCGATGTCAGCTTTACTTTTGTCTCATAGCAAGTGCTCAATGAATATGCTGAAATACCTTGCCCACAGTCACAAAGTCAGTCACTTGGTCAGTGGCAAAGCCAGGACTATAGTTTTAGTTTCTGGATTCTTGGTCCAGTGCTCCTTCCATTCCATGGTAATGAAAAGGGAGAGAGAGAGAGAGGACAGTAACAATGCTGGCATGGGGAGATGTCTGGGTGAGTCAAAATGTGTAATGTGTCTACCACCTGCCAGGGCTTGGATTTCTGGTGGCCATTAGTATCGGGAGGTGGCGTGGGGGTGGGGGTGGGGTCCTTATTGATTCCATGAATCCTCAGGAGTCAGACCTGAATCTTTGCAAATGGACATAGCAACCATGGCAAAGTTTCAAACATAGTAAAGACACCATGGTGGGCCCAATATCATTCAGGAGCATAGTGTCAGCTCTGTCTGTAGATACAAGTGTGCATAATGAACAGGGAAATCCAAATGCAAATAGACTCTTCTCCAATATTTGGAAGTCGTTTCTACCTCTTCTCACATCATATTTCTGAGGCTTTCCAAAGCACTGAGTTGCATCCAGGAAGAGAGGCAAAAGAAAGAAATGGGTGTGCTCATGGTTGCTGGATCTGCAGTGCTGCTCTGGGTTGAGAGAGGAAAAAGAGGGGAATCCTGAAGCCCTCCATCCTGCAGTGGGTAAGGGAGGGGAGGGAGTACAAGAGTGAGGAATGCTGGGATTCACAGTGGTGGTAGTAGGCTCCCTAAGCTGTGGACAGTTTGTCTCAATCAGCGCCTCAGAGCTAGCAAAGCACAAAGCCTTGCTGGCCTTCCTTCCTTGAGTAAGTGAAGTTCCTTACCACCCTCCATCTCCCACATAGCCTTAGTACACATTAGTCCCTTTGCCTGAAATGCTCTTCCTCTAACTGCTCACATGGCTAATTACTTCACATCTTTCAGGTTTCAGCTCAAATGTCACCTCCTCAGGAAGATTTCCTGAACACCAGACCACACTAGTAAACCATCTCTTCCTCTCTTTGTTCTCAATCAGAGCATAGTTCCTCTCATAGCATTTATTTGCTGTAGAAGTGCCCTCCCTGCACTGCCTGCTCCATGAGGGCAGAGGCATTGTCTGTCATGCTGACTTTGTGGAATGCTGACACAGAGTAGACACTCAATCACTACTTGTGGAATGAAGGAATTGAACTACTCAAGGGACACAGAGATCATAGTGTCCATGGATGCCCGAGATTTGATGGGGCCACTGAAGGTCTGGTTAGCAGCAACCACCTCCTAATTTCATGATCCCCTTCCCCACTCCTCACACTAGGAAGAAAAGACCCTGAGAAAGCCTGCCCAGCTATCTTGTGTATACTCCATTATTGCTGCCTCTGCTCTGGGGTCATCACTCTCCTCACAGCAATTTTTCTCCACAGTCCAGCACCTGTTTCCTATTCCTTCTCAAAACTGTCCCCAAAGGAGGGGTAATGACATGAGTAACATGTCCCTAGGTCTTGGCTGGACTTCTACCTGGCCTCCACACCCTTAGCCCCCTATATATAGGCTTGCGGGGATATATCTGAGGAACACATTCAGTGCTCTCTAGGATTTGAGAAGGCTTAATCGCCAGGGAGCAGTTCGGTAAGGGAGGTGGGAGGGGAAGGGGTGGCAATAGGGTGGAGCCAAGGTATTGCTATCCCCTAAAGAAATCAGTCACTGAAAGGACAGTTGTGGAAGGTACAGCTGGGGAAGGTTATTGATCAGCAGGGTGCCTAACATGTAGATTCAGTGCAGACCCCAGAGCTAGGGCAGTACCCCCTCGCTACTGAACTCATCAAGACATGAGGCCTGAATAAGTGAAGTGTCCTTAAGCACATGGTCAGATGGAAAAGCTTTTCAGAGAGCTGGGAGGTCTCAGCAGCTTAGCTTCATTGCCCAGTATCCAGTGTGTGGCCTCCAAAGCCAAATGTACCCAAACCTGGGAAGGCCTACTGAGCTTCTTCTGACTTGGACGCTGCTCTCAGGTGTCAATAAATGCCTTGGGGTATATTGCAAATCCATCATAATAAAAACAGAATGGTACTGGCATAAAAACTGACATGTAGACCAGTGAAGCAGAATAGAGAACCCAGGAATAAACTTGCATATGTATTGTCAACTAAACTTTCACAAGGGTACCAAGAATACACAATGGGGAAAGAATAGGCTCTTCAATAAATAGTGCTGGAAAAACAAGACATCCACATGCAATAAAGGAAAATTGAATCCTTGTCTTATGCCACACACCAAAATTTACTTGAAATGACTTAAAGATTTAAATGTAAGGCCTGAAGTGTAACACTTCTAGAAGCAAACATGGGGGAAATGCTTCTTGCCATTGATCTTGGTAATGATTGTTTTTGGGTATGATATCAGAAGCACAGGCAAAAAAAAAAACAAAAATAAACAAATGGGACTACATCAAATTACAAGGCTTATTTACACAGCAAAGAAACCATCAGCAAAATAAAATACAAGATATGTATCTGATAAGAGGTCAGTATATATTCATGAAACATATAAGGAACTTATACAACTTAATAACAAACAAACATAAAGAAAATCACAAAACAACAACAAACTCCAAATACATTAATTTTAAAATGGGCAAATGACCTGAATGGACATTTTCTGAAGAAGACATACAAATGGCCAATGGATGTATGATAAAATGCTCAACATCACCAATCATCAGGAAAATGCAAATCAAAATAATCATGACATTTCACCTCACACATGTTAGTACGGCTAGTATCAAAAAGACAAGAGATAAGAAGTGTTGGCAAGGGCGTAGAGAAAAGGGAACTCTTGTACTCTCTTGGTGGGACTGTAAATTGGTGCAGCAACTGTGGAAAACTATGGAGGATCCTAAAGGAAAGAACTACCATATGACCCAGCAATCCTTCTTTTGGTATATATCCAAAGGAAATTAAATGATCCTCTCATAAAGATATCTGCACTACCATGTTCATTGCAGCATTATTTACAATAGCCAAGATATGGTATCAACCTAAATGTCCATTAATGGATAAACAGATAAAGAAAATGTGGTACATATACCCAATGGGATGTCATTCAGCCATAAAGAAGATCCTGCCACTTCTAACAACATGAACGAACCTGGAGGACATTATGTTAAATTAGCCAGGCACACAAAGTCTTACATGTAGAATCTACAAAAGTTGAAGTCAAACTCATAAAAGCAGAATAGTGGTTGCCAGGGGCTGGAGGGTGGGGGATTTGGGAGGTGATGATCAAAGGGTATAAACTTTCAGTTATAGGATGAATAATTGCTGGAGATCTAATGTACCATATGGTGACTATAGTTAATACCGTATTACATCCTTGAAACTTGGTAAAAGAGCAGATCTTAAGTGTCCTCACTGTCTGTCCTCCTCACACAAGCGGTAACTATGAGTGGCAATGATTTAACTATAGTAATCAGTATGCAACACATACGTATATCAAATCATCACCTTGTATACCTTACATATATACAATGTCAATTAAATATTTTAAAATTTAAAAATAATGACAATAAACAAAAAATGCCTTGGGACACCCTTACTACTATACATTTCAAATTGATCTTTGAATTGAACTGTACTTCTCTGGGCCAGGGGCTGGAGCTAAGGTGAACACCCTATGCAGGGCTGTCTTGCATGAAGCCACAGTAGCAAGGCCACTGATGGAACTTACCTCCAGGATTCAGCACCTTATACCTGTGAACTTGCTACACCCCCCACCATGACCTCTCTAGCCCCAGAATGCAGCCAAAGTAAGTGTGTAACTACTTCTCGGGGGAGAAAACCAAAGAGGAGGCATAGAGAGGATTTGCCCACTGTAAAAAATGCACCAGACTCCAGTCTGAGTCTCCAGATGCCTTGAGTTAAACTCTGGCCCATGCCCCTTACTGCTTTTGCTTATTGGAGATGACCTATGTCTGAACCTACTTTTTCACCTTGACCTGGATCACAAAGTCTCAAATAGGGGCCCTAGAGGCTGCCATGGAAGGAAAAGAAAGAGAGGGAGCTCAAAAAGGCAGGGAGAAGAGAAGTGTAGAGAAAAAAGAGTAAAAAGAAATGAACAAAGTCTCCAAGAAATATGGGATTATGTGAAAAGACCAAATCTGCATCTGATTGGTGTGCCTGAAAGTGACGGGGAAAATGGAACCAAGTTGGAAAACACTCTGCAGAATATCACCCAGGAGAACAAAGACAAAAACCACATGATAATCTCAATAGGTGGAGAAAAGGCCTTTGACAAAATTCAAAAGCCCTTCATGCTAAAAACTCTCAATAAATTCGGTATTGATGGAACGTATCTCAAAATAATAAGAGCTATTTATGACAAACCCACAGCCAATATCATACTGAATGGGCAAAAACTGGAAGCATTCCCTTTGAAAACTGGCACAAGACAGGGATGCCCTCTCTCACCACTCCTATTCAACATAGTGTTGGAAGTTCTGGCTAGGGCAATCAGGCAAGAGAAAGAAATCAAGGGTAT
>NW_016824109.1:68903-77660 GCF_001698545.2 Rhinopithecus bieti
AAAAAAAAAAAAAAGGCAGGGAGCTGAGTTCCTTCACTTGTATCTGTTCTACAGAACAAGAATTCTTCAGCTAAATCAAGCTGAAAGTCTTGGGGTGGAGTGCTATGCCTTAGAGTTCCATGTTTTTCATGGCCTTTAAATTTCAAAGTATTGTCTTTTCTTTGTTCTTGTTTCTCCCCTCTGTGCTCCAGCTTCCCTCTCCACTAATTTCCCCTTATCTCACTTGCCCAAACCCTGTCTCCTTAGAGACCCCTTTCCCAAATTGTAAATTCTTTTAACTGAGACTGGCCCAATTCTTGTGATGGGGCACTCCTGCCTAGATTAGGGGAGCAATAGTGGGCATGTGGAGCCCAAGGCCCACCGATCAAGCAAGCAGTCTGCAGAACTGAGGGACAGGCGGGCTCCTTGCTGAGGACAGCAGTCAGTGAAATGGCAGCAGCCAGTAGCCAACTTGGGAAAGCAAACACATTATTTCCCTCTGAGCCAAAACTCAGTGGGCCTGTGGAGAGTAGGGAATGTGTGCCAGCCCCCAAATGCTATTCAAATCATTGAAATCAATGAATATTTATTGGGCTTTTACTTTGTGCCAGGCCCAGTGCTCAGCACTCCAATGTTGCATGAGTCTCAAAGCTCTACCAGCTTTGCAAGGGAGTGGGAAATGTGCACTGGGAATACCAATACAGGAGTGGTAAGGGACTCCAGGTGAGAAGCACACAGAGCAGGCTTTAGGGGTTGGAGTGAGGAAGAATCGCCAGTGGTTGGGCACAAGGAGGAGAAGAATAGCAAGCTAGGCCTCTGGATGAGGTGGCATTTTGGATAGGATTGGGAAGACAATGGAGATTTTGAGAAGCAGATATGGGGGAAAGCATACCAGCAGGAGGCGCAAGCATGCTCAAAAGCACAGCGGTAGGGATGCACACAGTGAGATCGAGGGCCTAATTGGCAATCAGATGCCATATTCTACGAATCCTACCAGGCTCGGGGATCTGTCTTACCAATTCATTATCTTTTCATAGACTCTTGTTAAAGTCCCCAGTTGACTGCTCTGCCTCCAATCTCCCCCACCTCTGACCTCACATCTTGGAGGTTACCATAAAATATAGCATGGATCATGTTTTATACCCTATCCAACTCCAAGTCCAGAGACAAGGCAGGAGCCTTGAATGCTCACAGGGGCAGGAATTGAGGAATCTTACAGATCTCATCATGATTCTGTGAGTTGGGGGTGGGAAACTTCCAGCTCACCAGGGCTCCTCCACACCTTTAGTATGAATCTGGGTTTATCTTACTAATACCTGCTCTACAGCTGGAAGACGCTATAGAACACTGCCCAGCTGTAGGGCAGCTATTAGTAAGATATCTCCTTCAGTTCAGGCTCATGCGTTGGAATCAAGAATTGATTGACATTCCAAAGAAGACTTACCTTTGAAAAACAGTTTTTATTCCACTTCAAACTCTCTGAATTTGAGAGAGGCTAACAAGGTTCACAGAGCCTCAGCTGCCACTGGTGTCCAGTCCAAGGTGTGCCGCAGGGTTTTGAAGGGATGGCCCCAAGGCCATTTGAGATTATTTAGAAGCCCATCTTGGGACTTGGGCTTCAGCTTCAGAGGGCAAGAGGCCCAGTGAGGAGGTGAGAGTCATCCCCAGTTTCTTTTCTTCTGTTCTTGTTTCACTGAGAAGCTAAGAGAAAGGGAAGTGGCCTGGGGAGCTGAAAGAACCAGCAGATAGGGGAAAGGGGAAGGGGAAGAGGCAATGAGATACAATGGAAGGGACCTACACTTTGGAATCAGGTGGTTCAAGGCCCAATTATGCCACCCACTAGCTGTGGACCCCAAGAAAATAACTTCCCTAATCCTAATCATCCTCATTTATAAAATGGAGCTAATAATAGTACCTCCTGCATAGGGTTATTGTGAGAATTTAAGATATAACTCATTGGATGCCTGAAACAAGGTAGACCCCTATAAATGAAAGCTATTGGCAGAAATGGTATTGTTATCATTATCACCAACAGTATCTTTGTCAACAAGTTTGATCCTTTGGGGACCTACAGTAGGTGACGATGAGCATGCTTCCCATTTGAAGCATGTAGTTCAATTAGCTTGTCTTGATATGGATGACACAAGAAGTTGCAGAAGTCTGGGAAACGGCCTAGGTATAAACTCATTAAGGGAAATAAAAGTTGTTCCGGAGTAACTCCTACATAAAAAGAGACTCCTGGCCTTCCCCTGGAATAGGGATGGTGTCCAGAGGTTGTAATGGTCAGAATGACCCTGTCAGTATCTATGGTATCTCTTTGGCTCACACTGGACCTGATCCTCTTTTAGGTCAACCTTGTGTACATTCCACCCACTGCCACTTTTGTCTTTATGGTCTGCTTCCTGATGGCTCAGTGAGGGAAGGAGTAACACAGTAGCCCGACTCTGAGGCATTCACACTGCCTTCTCAGTGGTGGTTCACTAAGGATGCTGACTGTGAGATGATGCTGTATTTCACTTATGCTGGAACATGCTCCCCTTTTGTAATGCTTAAGTACCCACTCTATGTGTTTGGGCTGGTGTATCGCTGTGTGCTTTAAATGCCAGGTATTTGGGTGTGTAGGAGGGTGGTACAGCATTGCAAGGACAGATCAGCTGATGAGAACCCCATGGACCATTAGCTCCCTTTCTGGCCTTGATGAGCCATTCTCACCCAAGACTGCAGCAAGACCTGGAGCTCTCTGGGCTGATATTCTCTTTCCCATCCGAAGGGTCTGGAAAAGCTATGTTATTGCCCGAAAGATAAACAGGACCCTTGGAAGGTTGATGGAACAACTATTATTCTTCCCACTTTACAGATGTGCTAGTAGAGACAGGGAAATGAAGTGAACTCCCATAAGACCACACAGCTAGTAAAGGAAGAGAAAAAATGTGATATCAAGGGGACCAATGGGCTCTGAATATTGAAGAACCTTGTGCAGCAATCAGACAAATGGCACCAAAAGTTATCTGCTATATGTGATTCTCTGTCTATGTATTTATGTTATGGTAAAATACGCATAACGTCAAAATCACTATTTTAACCATTTTAAAGTTTACATTTCAGAGGCATGTAGTACATTCACAATGTGCAAGCATCAATGTTATCTAGTTTCAGAACATTTTTGTCATCCCAAATGGAAACACTGTATCTATTAAAGAGTCACTCCCCATTTCCCCTGAGCCCTCCAGCCCTAGATAACCACTCATCTGCTATATGTCTGTATGGATTAGCTTCTTCTGGATATTTCATGTGAATGGAATCATACAATATGCAGTCTTTGTGTCTGGCTTCTGATTTCACTCAGCATAATATGTTGTGGAATGTGTAAGAGCTTCATTCCCTTTTATGGCCAAATAATGCTCCATTGCATGAATGGATAAACATTTTCTTTATCCATTCATCAATTAATGGTTATTTGTTGTTGTTTTCTCATCTTTGTCTATTGTGAATAGTACATTTTAACAGAAAAGTTAAAGTTTTAATGCATACTTATTATTGTGCAACGTAGTGATGGATCATAAATGAGAAGTCAGAAGAATATAACTCTAAGGCAAATCAAGTTTAAAACATGTATCTGCACTGAATATTGTCACAGAATGCAAAACTCAGCACCTTATGCTTTTGGGAAACAGTCATGCATTCATGGAACGGAGCCACTCATTCAACAAACATATATAGAACATAATCTGTGTGCCAGGCACTAAAGGAAAGCAGTTGAACAAAATATATAGAAACCATTGCTTTCACAGAGATCACAATCTTATAAAAGAGAGAGACAGCAGACGTTGGCAATAGAGTGTGATGAGTGCTATCTTCTAGATAAACTGGTAGAATGGGGAACACAGGAAGGGGAGGGAGCCAGAAACACCCACCTAGAGGATCTAAGAGTTGACAGATGAGAAAAGTGTGGAGAGAGGCAAGGGAGAGCGTTCCATGCAGAGGGAAGCAACATGTTCTAAGACATAGAGTGATACAATGAAGAACCAAAATAAATAATCAATGGGGAGCCATTGGAGAATATAAAAGAAGAAAATGTCATGACAAAATCTACATTTTAGAAACATCACTCTGGATGCAGAGTTATTACTGTACTTGAGGAGAGTAAAGGGTGAATGTAGAAAGATGAGTTAGGGTGAATTATGGCAATATAGGCAAGTAATGATGTTGGTTTGGACTTCAATGGTAGGGGCCGAGATTGGCAGAAGAGGACAGATTCAATATTTATTTATAAGGTAGATTTAACAAGTTATGGTATATTTCCTCATTTGAATTTTGTAATATCTCACTTTCTTGATTTTCTTCCTACCTCACTGTCTGCTCCTTCTCAATTTCTATTGCTAGATCCTCCTTCTGTTTCAAAACTCTTATATTTGGAGTGACCCAAGACTCAGTACTTGGACTCTTCTATTCTTTCTCTTTACACTGTACCCCTTGGGGATCTTATTCAGTTTTATGGCTTTCAATATTATCTATATGCTTACTATTTGCAAGTTTATATCTCCAGTGTTAACCTCTCTTCTAAACTTCTCACTCACATATCCCATTGCCAACTTGACATCTCTACTTGATTATCAAATTGTACTTGATTGTTTTTGTAAAGTTCTAGTCAGACAAATTAGGCCAGAAAAAAAGGCATCTAAATTGTAAAGAAGTGAAACTATCTCTATTCACAGATGTAATGATCTTATATATATAAAATACCAAAGAATCCGTAAGATATCTTCTAGAGCTAATAAAAAATTCAGCAAAGTTTCAGGGAACAAAATCAATATATAGAAACCAGTTGTTTCTATACATCAGCAATAACTAGTTCAAAGAAATTAATAAAGCAATGTATATATAATAGCATCTAAAAGAATAAAACACTAGGAATAAATTACACTTAGCAATGAAAGACATGCAAACTGCGAACTAACTGAAAACTGCAAAACATTGCTGAAAGAAATTAAAAACATAAATAAACAGAAAGTCAGCCTGTGTTAATTAATGAGGAGATTTAATATCATTAAGATGATAATACTACCCAAAGCAATCTATAGAGTCTACACAATCTTTATCAAAATTCTAACAGATGCTTTTGAAGGAAGAGTAAAGTTGATTCCAACTTTATATGGAATTGTAAGGGTCCCCAAATAGCCAAAAGAATGTTGAAAAAGAAAAACAATTTAGAGGGCTCACAATTTCCTGATTTCAAAACCTAATACAAAGCTGCAGTAATCAAAATAGTGCGTTACTGACATAAGGATAGACATATAGACCAATGAAATAGAATTGAGGTTCAAAAATAGATTTATGGCCAATCGAATTTTGGCAAGGGTGACCAGTCAATTCAATGAGAAAGCAATAGTCTTTTCAACAAATGGTTCAGGAACTAGATTTCCACATACAAAAGAATAAAATGTAGACCCACTATCTCACACCTTATAAAAATTTAATGAAAATTGATCAATGGTCTAAATGTAAGAGCTAAATCTTAAACTTTTAGAAGAGAACATAAGATTAAATCTTTATAGTATCAGATTTGGCATTAGCATCTTCGGATACTAAAGGCACAGGCAATGGCAACAAAAAGTAGATAAACTGGACTTCAAAAAATTAAAATAAACCTTTATGCATTAATGTACACTATTAAGAAAGTGAAAAGACACCCTACAGAGTGATAGAAAATATTTTCAAGTCATATATCATCTGATAAGAGTTTGATATCCAGAATATACAGCATAATACACTGTTACAATACAACAACAAAAAGACAAAAACCCACTTTAAAAATAGGCAAATCGAACAGGAAAACACAGAAAGCTTTTCCACTAAAAACCGGAACAAGAAAAGGATGACCACTTTCACCATTGTTAATCAATATAGTACTGGAAGTCGTAGCCAGAGCAAGTAGTATATCATCTGATAAGAGTTTGATATCCAGAATATACAGCATAATACACTGTTACAATACAACAACAAAAGACAAAACCCACTTTAAAATAGGCAAATCGAACAGGAAAACACAGAAAGCTTTTCCACTAAAACCGGAACAAGAAAAGGATGACCACTTTCACCATTGTTAATCAATATAGTACTGGAAGTCGTAGCCAGAGCAAGTAGGCAACAGAAAGAAATAGAAGGAATCCAGATTGCAAAGGAGGAAGTCAAATTGTCCCTGTTTGCAGGTGACATGATCTTATATATTGATAAAACCTAAAGACTCTGCCAAAACCTCTTGGAACTGATAAATGAATTCAGTAAATTCGCAGGATACAAAATCAACATACAAAATCAGTAGTAAACTGATATATATGAACAACAAGCTAGCTGAAAAGAAAACAAGAAGGCAATCCAATTTACAATAGGTACAAAATATATACCTAAGAATAAATTTAACCAAAAGGTGAACGACCTCTGCAAGGAAAACTACCAAAAAACAAAAAACAACTGATGAAAAAATTTGAAGAGGTTACAAACAAATGGAAAGACATTTATTCCATGATTATGAATTGGAATAATTAACATTGTTAAAATGACCACACTACTCAAAGCAATCTACAGATTCAAGGCAATACCTACCAAAATATCAATGACTGTCTTCCCAGAAACAGAGTAAAATATTTAAATGTGTATGGAACCACAAAAATTCTCAGATAGCCAATGCAATCCTAAGCAAAAAGAACAAAACTGAAGGCATCACACTACCAGACTTCAAAATATACTACAAAGCTATAGTAAGTAAAAGAGCATGGTACTGGTATGAAAACAGACATGTGGACCAATGGAACAAAATAGAGAACCCAGAAATCAATCTATGTATTTGCAGCCAATTGATTTTTGACATAGGTGCCAAGAACACTCGTTGTGGGAAGGCCAGTTTCTTCAATAAATAGTGCTAGGGAAAATTGGATATCCATGCACATAAGAATGAAACTAGACCCACGCCTCTCACCCTACACAAAAATCACTCAAAATGGATGAAAAACCCAAATGTAATACCTAAAACTATAAAACAAGAAGAGGAAAATATTAGGGAAATTCTTTAGGACATTTGTCTGGGAAAAGATTCTATGAATAAGACTTCAAAAGCACAGGCAGAAAAAGCAAAAATAAACAAATAGAATTAAATTAAACTAAAACACTTCTGCACAGCAAAGGAAACAATCAACAGAGTGAAAAGACAACCTACACAATGACAGAAAATATTAGCAAATTATTCATCTGAAAAGGGGTTAATATCCCGAATATATAGGAACTCAACAGCAAAATAATAAAAGCCAAACAATCCAATTAAATATGGGCAAATGATCTAGCAGAAATTTCTCAAAAGAAGACATACAAATGGCCAACAAATAGATTAGAAAATACCCAACATTACTAATCATAAGTGAACTGCAAATCAAAACCACAATGAGAGGTCACTCACATCTGTTAGAGTGGCTACTATAAAACAACAACAACAACAACAACAAAATTCTGGCAAGGATGCAAAGAAAAGGAAGCTCTTATACACTGTTGGTGGGAATGTAAAGTAGTATAGCCACTATGTAGAACAGTATGGAGATTCCTCACAAAACTACAAATACAACTACCATATGATCCAGCAATCCCACTATTGGGAATTTATCCAAAGGAGATGAAATCAGTATCTAAAAGAGACACCTGCACCCCTATGTTTATTGCAGCACTATTCACAATAGCCAAGATATGGAATCAACTTAGGTGTGCAACAACAGATGAGTTGGTAAAGAAAATGTGATACACATAAACAATGGAGTACTAATCAGCCATAAAAAAGAATGAAATCCTGGCATTTGTAACAACATGAATGAAACTAGAGGACATGATGTTAGGGAAAACAGGCCAGGAGCAAAAAGTCAAATAATGCATGTTCTCACTCATATGTGGAAGCTAAAAAAGTTTATCTTATAAAAGTAAAAAGTAGAATAGAGGACTTTAGAGGCTGAGAAGGGTAACAAAAATGGGGTGGGGGTAGGCAGAAATTTGTTAAAAGATGCGAAATTACAGCTGGATAGGAGGGATAATTTCTAGTGTTCTATACCACAGTAGGATGACTATAGTTAACAATAATATCTTATATCATTTTAAATAGCTAGGAGAGGGATATTGAATGCTTCCACACACAAAGAAATGATAAATGTTTGAGATTGTGTCTATGCTAATTATGCTGAACTGATCACTCTACATGCTTTGAAACATTACTATGTACCCCATGAATATGTATAATTATTATATGTCACATGTTCTCACTTATAAATGGGAGCTAAATGATGAGAACACATGGACACATAGAGGGGAACAACACACATGGGGGACTTTCAGAGGGTGGTGGGTGGGAGAGGGAGAAGATCAGGAAAAATAACTAATGGGTACTAGGCTTAATATCTGGGTGAGGAAGTAATTTGTACAACAAACCCCCATGACATAAGTTTACCTTCGTAACAAACCTGCGCTGTACCCCGAATTTAAGGTTAAGAAAAAGCAAAAGCAAAATCAAAATATTTTTTTAAAAATTTTATTTTATTATTATTATACTTTAAGTTCTAGGGTACATGTGCATAACGTGCAGGTTTGTTACATATGTATACTTGTGCCATGTTGGTGTGCTGCACCCATCAACTCATCAGCACCCATCAACTCGTCATTTACTGAGATGCCACATTCTACCTACTAGGATAGCTGGGTTCTTTTCTTTTTTCTTTTCTTTATTATACTTTAAGTTCTAGGGTACAT